>NW_009632767.1:28325-35546 GCF_000690535.1 Cariama cristata | reverse complement strand
TCTCTTTAAAAAATTTAGGCTTTTGGGGAGAAAGGAGGGGACTTGACACTGTTGTGACAAAAAAAAAAAGTCAAGCAGTTCAGTAAAAAAGGTAGACCAAAACAAATATATATGTATTTGTTTCCATATATATATACATATATACACATATATATGTATATATATAAAAACTATGTGTATGTGTGTATGTTATACACATTTTTATACATATAAAAAAATGTTTTGGTGTCTCTTTTTAAACAAAAAAGTCAGGTCCGATTTCCTACCAGCTCAATAAGTGACATCAATGTCCATCATTGCATTGATGTCTGTGGCTCAGGACCGAGTCCCGGCCATGAGGTGTGAAGCATTTGCTCTGAATTTCTTCACACACATTCTTCCTCCGCACTGAGAGAGAAAGAAAGCAGAAGCCATGTCACATACCTTCTTCCTGAGCTTCAGGTGGCAAGTGTCATGGAACAAGAAGCAACAGCAAGCAAGAAAATGAAAACAGAAAACTGTTAGAAACTGGTATTGGGGTGAGCTCAGGCCTGGAGAAAAAAAAGTGGTTAGAAAGTGATGGAGAAAAGTTATATGGAAAGGAAATGGATGGCTTTGGAAAAGAACACAAAGGTCAAGCAAAAGTGGGAAGCAAGGAGGAGATACACCTCAGAGGAGACAGTCATGCAGATTAAACAATTTGGAAGTCACCTGCCTATTAATCATAATTTAAGGAGAAAGGCAAGAAATGTTTCTCCTTTAAGGAAGGCTTGTCCGTAGGAGCAGCACCCTTTGCTTCCTCTTTGGACATTTGACAAGACGTGAAGGATGGAGCATGAATAGCACCTTCGCCTCCCTGGTTCTGTCCTTCCGGGCAGGACTAGAGACACAACGATGACTGAAGGCAGCTCTACAACCCATTTGGTGGCTCTATTTTCATTTCTTTTGGAGCCCTTGGTCATCTCAGAAGCGATCCTGGAGGGAATTAGAGACCTAAGGATAATGTACCTTAGGGCAGGAACTACTCTCAGCATGGCCTCAGTCGCACCTCTGTTCCCACCACCGCTGAGGGGAATTAGCTGGTTGCAGCAATTTGGGGGAATTTGTGGCAAAAAAAAAAAAAAAAAAGCAGCTGTGTATAAAATCTCCAAGATGGAGTGTGGTTTTTCTTTTACAGAGGGACAAGTCTCTGTCTCGGAGCTGGTCTCACACCCTCCACATGCAAATATTCCACCTCCTAATAAAGGGTTTTTTGCTCTCGACCCCTTAGAAGATGTCTTGCACACTAAGGCCAGATCCTGGGAGAAAGTCCCAGAGTTTGATCCTTATCTTCCTCTCTCTGCTGCCTACAAAAGCTGAAACAACTCGGGTGAGAAGGGCTTTTCATGCTCCATCTTTCCAGATCAGCGCTGTCTCTCACAGCTTGTCAAATCCCCTGTTGCCAGCTAAAGGCGTGTTATAAAACTTCATCTTTGCCAGTCGGTTCTTTGTCTCGCCATTTCTGTCCTCAGCAGTGCTCTGTCGGGTGCTCCTCAGGAGCTGGGCAGCCTGCTCTTATTTTAAATTTCAAAATTTAAACTCAATCCATGGACATTGCCAAAACGAGAATAGCGGGATTTCACTGATGATATGTTGTGTGGACTCGACGCCAGTCCCTGCTCTAAAAACAATCCGAGTTTACGTACAGGTTAGCTCCCAGCTTTACAACCATCCCCTACGGCTCACACAAATACTGTGCTTCACCATAACGTGAAGGCTCTGCACATCGTGGCCCCAACTTAGCTGGTTTTATGGTTTCCGACTGATTTACTGATCAAGTGTTTCAGATCACCTTTAGCAGCAAGCGCCAAAGAGAAGGGTGAAATATAGACAAGATAAAAACAGGACCAAGAATCAAAGAAAGATAAATTACGTTCCAAGTTTTTTTGTTACCTTCTTCTTCGTACTCCTCTGCATTGAAATAGGGGAGGGGAAAAAAAAAAAGCAGACAAATCAGCCATCAACCACGACACATCAGTAGGACATTACCCATGGCAGGGCCCTTTGTGCTCACAGGGGTGCTGGGCAAGATGGTCTATGAGAGGCCGCTTCCAAGTCAGAAAGTAAAATAGCAAATAAAATGTCTTTGAGAAAAAAGAGAAGGTTTAAAAAGGGGAAGAATGCGATATCATATTGAATTTTTTCTTGGGCGATGGGAACTCAGGTATACACATGCGTTAGAAGGAAAAAGGTAGCAGAGGGGGCCTCGAGTATAAGAAAAAACAGCAAGGGAAAAAAAAGTATGTTTCTATGTATATTGCTTGTATATATTATGGCATTTTATGTTTTAAAACAGAAAATATTACATATACAAAAGCCTCAAAATAAATTGCCGGCAGATGGCAGTGCCCCTACAAAAACGAGCAGCATCCCCTGCAACCAGGACATCAATGGGGGGCTGAAACCCCAAAGGCTGTCCGCAGCACCAGGACAGCCAAAGTGCTACAAGTAGTGCAAAATCACCAGAACCTGGTGACAGTCAGACAGACAGATGCGCAAAAAAAAAGAAACCTCAGATTTGTCTAGCCATACCGGCATGTTTTGTTAAAAATCTCAACAAGGGGCAGAAAGGAGAAGACGAACATGGCCAACGAATGCTGCAGGTTTGCATGGAAGCAATTAGAGACAGATTTAAGACTTACCCTCTCCTTGCTCCCTGTGAGAGAGGAAAAAAAGTTATTGAAACTAGGTAAATATTTCTTCCACTCCGTATTATCACCAAGCTTTAAACCATATACTGAAGGAACACAATGCACTGTTGTTTAAAGGCTGTTGTTTCTTCTTTCCCCCATTCTCCCTCTGCTCTTCCAGGAGCTGTTTGGTTTTAAGAGTAGTAAAGGGACTGGGTTTGAGTTTTATTTTAAATAGTATTCCTGATTCTGAAGGTGCATATGGATCCATATCCAGGGATAATCCTACCACCGCAGGGCTATAACATGAGACCCACACGAGGGCTGTGCAGAGGCTGCAGAAGCTGGTGTGCCAGGCAAGCCAAACTGCGGCCAACGGCCCACGCCAACCCAGATGTGCTACAGTCTCCCTGAACCCTAGGGCTGGCTAATAAAACTTTGGCATAAACCAGGTGCTGCTCAATGTTTATCCCATGGCTGTAGCAACGTCAGTCTCATGGTCTGTTCCTTGCCCCCACTTGCTTCTCCTGCTCTACCATCAGCTTGCATGAAACCCAAACCCCAGAGCAGCCCTGGGACCAGACCCAAAATGAGGGTTGTGTCAGTTAGGGGTTGCCTGAAAAAGGTGCCAAATCTCAGCATCGGAAACAATTTTTTAAGAGCAGCCTGGACAAAATGACCCAGGTTGAGCTGAGCCTGTCTTGTAGCAGAGGAGGGGGCTAAGTGACCACTGCAGGTCTGTCCATGATGCCTCTGATCCCACAATTGCCCTAAATCTCCCCTGTATACCTACTGATGCATAAATGCCAAATGACCCCATTGGGTTTGGTCATATTACTCTAGATTTGTTAAACCAGAGCAGAAAGTGGCTCCTCCACTACACTGTGTGTTTTATTCCCCCTCCTCCAGGTGTAGTGCCACAGTCACCGAGGACAGGCTGAGCTGGGTGGAGGTGTTTGAAGAATGTCCTGTGTTGGACAAGGAAGGTGTCAGGTGAACTTTGATGGACCCTTTGACACTCAGAGCCAAGACCACCCCTTCCCCACTGCCGTGGGGGGCTTCGGGCTACACACAGAGCAGCACCCAGCCTCTCCTCCCCGCGGGGATGCCCTTGCCTCGCTGCGTGGAGCCAAGCTGAACAGATGAACATGCAGGTGGCTTTCTCTTTACTTACACTTCCTCAGTATCAGACATGTTGGCAATGAGTTTCTAGACAAAAGAGAAGGAAAAAAAGAGAAGGGGAAAAAAAGAAAAAGAAAAAAAAAAGGTGTTATTAGTCAAAGCGCCTCCTAAAAAATGCCAAGGCAGGAGCAGATGGGTTGACATTTGAGGACGAAAAAAGCCGGGCACCTGTTTTCCCACCCAGCAGCCAATCCCCCACCAACACTGCCATTTTGGGAGTAGCACAGACCTTTGCCAGCCGGGTCAGAGAAGAAAGAGAGGGGAAGAGGAAAAGATCATCTGGAAAGACATGCCCCGTCAACTCAGCTGCTTTCCTCAGGCAGGCCCAGGGGAGGAAATCTGGACCCGGCTTTAAGTTACAAAACCTCCAGAGCTCAGGGAGATGGGCGCAGGCCAGAGTGTCCTCTCGCACCCATCTGACATTTCAATCACTCCAGCAAGATTCGAGAAATTTTTCCTTCTTTTAAGCTACCACAAGCAGGAAAGGGCCAGCTCCAAAGTGTTAGTCAGAGATAAAACAAAGTAACTGAAACTACCCATATACCTAGTGATAACTACTTATTTGTCAGCACCCAAAAGTGTGTCTGGTTTATACAGCTGATGAATGAATGAACAATTATTTGTTGGATTAGTTTAAGATGAAAACTGGCCAAATGCCTGGTTAGGCAATTCACATCGGTATAACCGGTTGTATTTATTGCAACCAATCCTCACGCCACAGGGCAGAAACAAACCCATCCATGATGCTGTTGTGGCTTGCGTTTCTGCACAGCCCAGGTCGAGGCAGCATGCAGACCACCGCCTGCAGAGACCTGCGGTCGGGGAATTGCAAGGGCTGGGTATGGCCACTCCACTGATCTTTGATGGACCCCAAATGTCTGTATCACTGCTATTTGGGGACCATCGTGGTAGTATCACAAGCCACACCAGGTTCGGTGATGGCAGCGGTGCAATGCTATGACTCTCCTAAAAGCATCAGCTGCCCCAAGGCCAGGGGAGGAGGTGGGGAAGGGCCCCCCCGAAACTTCCTCCAAATCCGCGGCAGATCTTAAATTAGAAAGCCAGGCTCCTCCTCGCTGGGAAACCCAAACCATGACTTTCATGACTTCATTACTCAGCTGATATATGAGAGATGTCTTGAAGGAGCAGGTGGGCTGACTTGGGTTCAAAAGGAACAACTGCAGCGCAGCAGCTTTCTATTTCAGAGGAAGGCAGTAATCCCATAGGCTCCAACCCTGCCCTATAAGGGATTCTCTCCATTCCCCAGCAATGACCCTGGGCACCACGCATTAACACCAATAGGATTTAAAACTCCCATGTTCTAAGCAGTGAGAAACAGCCAGCATTTTTTCTTCTAGTTCCTCATTTATCCTCTTTCTGAAATTCAGCATTGCCCTGGAAGTCGTGCCAGCAATGACTGTGTTATGACCCTCTCTGAGTAGCTAGATAGGAGGATGATCTACTGCTAGCACACATGAGATTTGGGTTCAGTGATCTCTTGGTGCCAGGCTGCTTTTAACTTAGTAGCTGTGATTGCCCACTCCTCAAGGGCAGTAGCCATCTCAAGCAGTACTTTGGGGACTCTAAACCCACCAGGCAGGAGAAATCTGGGAGGAATTTTGTGTTTGGGAGGAATTTCAGCTCTGCAAAAGGCTTTTCTGCTGCATTGATTACTGCTACTTCTTCTGTTACTTATTTGGATGCTACAACACCTCTGGTCTCTCTCCCCTAGCCTTTTTTATCTAGATCATCACATCTTCAGGATAAAGACTTCCACTTGCTATCTGCACAGTGGCTAGCAGGTTTGCAATCTCATTTCAGTCTCCAAAAATTATTCAAGCTATTAGTAATAATGCTTGACAGCATGTTGGTTTATGCAGCAGGACAGCAGAGCTCCTCCTGCCAGCAATTGCTGGCATAGAGGGAACCTGCCAGATGCCCAGCTGTTGGCTTCTTCCAAAATGCATGATCTGTATAAAGACTTGGAGCAATGGCCAATCCTCCCATGGATTCTGCCTTTAATTTATAAACCCAGATTTCCTTCTTCCGAAGGTGGAGGGAAGAAAAAAAAAAAAAAAGAAAAGAAAAGAAAAAAAAGAGGACTTTTAAAGGGCTTTGGGCTAAATTCTTCCCTCTCACTCCAGTGAGTAATACTGCTCAATGCTGGAGAAGAAATTCGCTCAAGAGCCCTGTGTATGCCTATAGAGAGCAAACGTCTGTTCAGTGCAGAGTAGGCACATAACGCAGTGCATGCTCTTCTTTCTGAGGCAATTGAAGTCAACGGGAGTCTTTGCAATCAGGCTTTCCATTAACAGTTATTGGAATGAGCTCATCTAGTCTCCAATTTAGCTCTAAGGACATCTTGCCGAGGGTTGTCACATTGGCTGTTCCCCTACACCCTTCCATATTTGTTAATCCAAGCGCTGCAAATGCGAATGGGATTTTGCATGGCATCTGTCCACGTGCTATAAAAGCCGAGGGAGAATGCCAGCATCCCTGACACCATAAGACCCCAACCCTGAGGGGGTTTCTGGGCCCCGGATAAAATGAATTAATAACAAGTGCATTGGCAGACTCTGTGCAGAGATGAGCCAGACACAGAAACCTCACAGGCTAGGGCAGGGGGGACACAAAAAAATCCAAGGGGAGATGCAGATTTCAGCTGTGCAAGGGCCAAACATTCAGCCAGGTTTGGTCACTCCATCGGGAGGAGCTGGCATTTAAGGCTGTAGCTGGCTGCTGCTGCCCTGGCTGGAAAGCCAAAAAGGTCTCGCCTCAAGAAGAACAAGGTGTCTGTCCACTTTGTGGCATTCAAAAGCCATCTGGTCCCTTCAAAACCAGGGGCAAAATGCAGACCATCATAGCGAAAGCCACCCGAGATGAGAAAGACTCTTTGGTGCCCAGCACCGTCCACGTAGCTAACTGTCATCAAAGCAGCTGACAAAACCAAATCGTATTTACATCCAAAAGGCAATAAAGCAAGCAATCTGCTAAGAGCAGTATTTTTTGCTGTTAGGATTAAGTTTGCTGAAGGCAATGGAAAGTCTCCAGCTGGCTCAGGATTACCCTTTGGTGGAAATTACTTTACACGCAGCAAATGCAGCCTAAGATTAAGGCTGTTAGCACCTTAAGGCAGTAACTGGATTTTGTTTGTACAGTGGCAGAAAAATGGGGTCTGGTCTTGACTGAGGTTTAAGGATGTAATAAAATCAATGAGTTAATACTGCCCACCATTTGGCCGGAAATCAAAACACATGGGAAACTTTCACCAGTCCAAAAACTTCCTGCCTGCTCCCACCCCTGAAAGTTAAAAGCTAAGGTTATTTTCTGCATTTTGTACAAGCTAAGTGGGTCATGACTGGAAAGACAAATACCCCCATCCTCCTCAGCC
>NW_009632767.1:27917-28294 GCF_000690535.1 Cariama cristata | reverse complement strand
GGTCATGAATGCCATGTCCCTTTTGGCCCCAAATGCTCCTGCCCTTGGCTGAAAGAGCAGAGCCAGCACATCCCAAGAAGCCTTTTAGCAGCTGAGAATGCACCCGGGAGGGGGAATGGGCTGCCTTGCACCTCCGGGCTATCCCTGGAAATAACCTGCCCATCAATCATCCCCTCCCAAGTCAGGCCATACAAGGGAGGCAAGGTGGCAAGAGCCGGACGGAAGCGGGGAAGGACAAAAGTGGCCGTGCACAGGCGATGGGACCTGACAGGGACAGTGATCGGGCGAGGACTAGGGGCATGATCGATCCACCTAGCACCACATGGCCACGATTTCCCAGCAGTGGTTGCTGCAAAACCCCTGCATCTATTTTTTAT
>NW_009632767.1:26265-27889 GCF_000690535.1 Cariama cristata | reverse complement strand
ATATATAACATATCTATTAAATACATAAATATATACATATACTTTTCTATATAAAAAGTATATACATATATTTCTTAAATATATATTTCTTCCATCCTTCTGCCTCCTCCCTTTGTTTCTGAACGTCTCAGTACTTTCCAGCAGAAAGTGTTTCTCTCCCGGGGGGGCAGAGAAGCAGAGCACCCACCACAGCGCTGCTGCTGAAACAGGGGAGCAGGACCCAAGCGCTGGTGCAGGCTCCAGTGACACATAGCAAAATCCCGATTCCCTGCCCCAAAACGTTCCCTTTATCCTTGTCTTCAGGGTGATGTGATCTGTCTGATCCCTGCATGGGGTTTGCTAGGAACAACAAGGTTGAGACAGAGGACTAAAAGACAACCACCATGCTTAGCTTACATCCCCTGCCTTTCCCCTGGTCTTGAGCCCATGAGGGACGGCTGCCTGCCCCGGCAATCGCCTATGGCCTTGCTGGAGCTCCCCTATGCCAGCGGCACGGCTCCCACCCAAATTGCTGGCATCAGAGCCACCTATGCTTTTGCAGGATACCCCCCCACTGCAATAGCAAGGAGCTCTGCCTTTGCTCTGATGCCCCCCATGCAGTGAGGAGTCACCCGAACCAGGCGGTCAGGCCAGCAAAGGGCAGGGGTTTGAGCATCCCATCACCGCTCTGAATTTGACCCCCTCCTCCTGCTCCTCCCTGCGCACAGGGAGTTTCTCTCCCAATTTTCTTCTTTTCTGTGGGAGGGGGCAGTTTTCCATGGCCACATTTGTGTTTCTCGGGTCTCCCTCCTTGCCTGCCAGCAGCTCCCCAATGGTTCTGCCCTTCATCCCTCCTGCCTTTGTCTGGGTGACAGGGGAGGGAAGGTCTGCGCTTCCCTCCCACTGCTGGAGGGAGTTTTCCTAAGTGCCCCAAGAGATGCCACTTCATTCCCAGCCCCACGCCTTAGTTTTGGAAGGGTCTCTTCTACCACCACTGATCCTTGAGAGTTCAGAGCATTCAAATCTCTGCAGGTGACAGAAGCCTCATGCGATGCCCAACCAAAGCCAAGAAGAAAAAGTGCCTTTTCCTTAGGATCCTGTGCCAGATCCCAGATCCTGTGGCCCCCAACCCTCCCTGATGCTTTTCCATTCAAACCAAGGCTCAGCCCCTCTGTGGTTTCAACCCCCCAGCAGCATCCCTCGCCGGGGCTCCCGCTTACCTGGGAGGAGCAGAGAGAAGCACTGAGCTCCCTGTCGAAGGGGACGGGCGGGCTGGGATCTGCAAGCGTCCCAAGGTGATGAAGCTCTCAACTTATAGTGACATTTGATCGTCTGGAGGAGCGGATTGGCCCCAGGCTCCCTGCACTGGGAAGGGAAGAGAGTGGGGATGGGGTGGGGAGGGGGAGATGGAGGGGGAAGCAAGGGAAGGGGGGAAGAGAAAGGTCATACCATGTATAGGAGCAGCTGGAGGAATTGCACAGATGATGCTAAGATGGGAGGGACATGTTTGGAGAAGGGAAAAAAAAGAAAACAAAAACCTCCAGGGCTTATGTTTCTATATTTACAACCCCACCAGGCAGGCAGAGCTTAAAGAGGGGTATCTGAGGCAAAGGCACCTCGGAAACAAATTGTGGGGCCCCTACAG
>NW_009632767.1:25916-26145 GCF_000690535.1 Cariama cristata | reverse complement strand
TGTAAGCGGCTTCAGTTGTGGTGTAGGGTTCGAGCCTGTGTAGGGTTCGAGCCTGTGTAGGGCTTGGGGACCTTCTGCTGTCCGACACTCTTTGAAACAAGGTCACGGGGCATGGGAGAAGTCAGAAGCGTGTAGCAGATGTGTCGCATGGGTGTTTGTGCGTGGGTGGTGTGTGGCACACACCCACCTCTCACTAAGACTACCAAGGCTCTGCCACCCAGCAGGGCTT
>NW_009632767.1:25531-25865 GCF_000690535.1 Cariama cristata | reverse complement strand
TCAAGCCACGCTCAGAGCCTTTCTTAGCATGATACAAAAGCATTAATTAAGTAAGGACATCATAGAGAGGGCAAACCCCAGGTGGCTGGACCCCACATAGAATCCTCTAAGTACCCGAAGGGGTTTTGTCACCCAAACACCCTCCACAGTTGCATGGCTATGCCGGCAGAGGATTGCAGTGCTTTGCACAACCCGCTGGCTCACGGTTTCCATTTCACTAACCCTTGCAGGGCTCCAGCTCCCCATCCCCTCCCTCCCACCCCTCTCCCCTTGGCAGGGCTCCCCGGCGATGCCGAGCGTGGCCTCCGGTGTGCCTGGCAGCTCCAGCCCCCCC
>NW_009632767.1:16966-25442 GCF_000690535.1 Cariama cristata | reverse complement strand
TTTCCCTGCCACTTGCAGGAAAGGGTCCCCAACCGAGGATGTAGAGATGAGCTTTTAAAGCTGTGGAGCAGGAGCACAGCACTGCAGCCTCCCATTCACCAGGTAACATGCATGAGCAAAAATCCCGTCTCCAGCTTGTGTTCTCCAGCTGTCCAGCAGCTTATCCCCTCCCTCCCACAGCCCAGCTTGAGCCAATGCTTTTGTTACTCGTCGGGTGGGAGGGGGACAGTGCATCCATCTACAGCACCTTGGCTTCAGATGGGAGTTTGCTGGGTTGGGGAACCAGGGTGGGCACCCTGTGCTGCCGAGGAGAGCAGCACCTGCATGGGGATGTGCGGCCAGACCAGATATCGTGACCTCCACTCCCCCTCCCCAGCTCCACCAAAAGTGCTAACACAGCAAACCAGCTTTTACGCTGCATTTTCAGCTCCATCCAGCATTTTTGCCATCTTCCACTGGCTCATTTCCCTCGGGAGCTCCACCAGCCGGGCACATCTCCAAGAAATACAGTATATTTGCCTAAACTGGCAGCCGAGTGGGGATATATGGGAGGGGAGTCCCCCAGCTGTTTCTCCTTTTATGTTCGCGGCGGACCCACTTTGGCAATGGTATCCACCAGCCTCCTTTGCATGCCTGCCAGTTATAGACCGTCCCCGCTGCTGACGAGGCATCGCCACTCAAGTCTCCCACATCAAGGACTGGATCAATCAGTTAAAAAGAAAGCATGTGTGTCTGCAAGTGCATGTGAAGCCTGGGCTTACACCAGAGTGGTTCTCAGCAGATGCGAGGCTGAACGCTCCCGTGGTCCTGTCTGGCCCATTTGCTGCCAGTCGGTTGGCGGGAGCAACATGAGCATCTTGCAGGGTTGCACAGCCTCTACAAAAACAATGCTGCTTATGCAGCAGCGGCAGGGAAGCTCTCCACATCACTCAAATTTCCCTCTAAGCATCTTGACAAACATGACGTTGATGCAGGCTATGGGAGAGACAGGTAACCGTATGTTTCTACCTGCTGCAACTCTGTTTTCAAATAGATGAGATGCAAACATTGCTGCCTGCAGCATCCCCTTAGGTCCTGTACACACACACCTGCACTCAGCTCAGTTCCTGGTCTCGGCTTGTTGGGCAACTGCTCCAGACAATGTCTGTCTTTACGTTATGCACCACGTCCATGCTCCGTCTTCGCCATCGCCACCCGCTGCAAGCATGGTCCATCTGCTTGGTACTGTCCCAAGGGACATCTGTGCGTCCGACGGGCTGCCCCTGTCAGAGCGCTCGGGTCCATGTTGTGCATCTTGTTTCCAGTCCCAGCATGATCCAGTTCCCTCTTCCCACAGGACTGAGGGGAGCTGCTCCATCCCTCTGGAAAGAGGCCTTATCTGATGCACACATCCTCTGTTTGCTCTGTTGTCACCTGGTTCACAATCAAGGCTCATTTTATGGTTTGCCCTTTCTTCCCTCTGTGGGTCTCTCTGTCCATTTCAGCATGTGACTCTAATCCTCTCCAATATTTATTTCATGCCTTAGCCACATACCTTGCGTTTTTCATACATACGCTTCATCTAGTCCTTATTTCACCTCTTGATGCCATCGCACAGCAGTTTCATTCACAGCCTGTGATATATTCATCATCAGCTTTGCTTCTCTTTACTGTAGATTGCCCTGCTCTAGGATATGTATTTTGCACTGTCTTGGCATCATCTCTTCTCCCTGTATCAGCAGCAAGGCATACTGGGACTTGCCTTTGAGCTGCTGCTGCGCAGCCACACCAGCCTAGAGGGCGAGCAAGGAAACCTCCACCAACTACCTCATGCTCCCTACTGATCGCATGGACCAGATGAGGGCGAGATGATCCCGGCTGTGGCCGCATTTCTACCAAAAGCTATCAGATTTTGTTAGGCAAGTGTGCAGCGAGCACCTGCCTTTGGAGAAGCCCCTCTCACCAGCTGCCGGGTTAGGAGACAGGACCAAGGCCAAAGAGAGAACACATGGAGGTCTCAGACACGAACCAGGGTCTCAAACTGCATAAAGTCCACCCGCCTGCTGACCTCAAGCCAGAGCCTGGCATGCTTTTACAGTGACAGCATCTCCACCTGGGAGAGGGTACAGCAAACCAGTGTTCCTCCTTCAACAGGAACAAGAAGCTGGGGCAGAGATCTAGAGAAAAGTCTCCACTAGGTAACCTACCCCAATATCGCATTTCTTTTTGGTTGGTAGGAGCACCCAGACCGGTTATTTGAGATGGGCCACAGGAATATACGGCATAGCAGGGCCACTCACAGGGGAGCTGTGATGAGCCCTTCTCATCTTTTCTGGCTGTTGGCTGACCTCTTGCAGCAGCCAGCACACTCAGAGGGAGATGCCTTTAAATACAGTGCATGCACATTAGCCCTAATAAATTTACAAATTGCATAAAGATGGGCACTTTGGTCAAATGCTTGTCTTTTTTTTTTTGTACTCTCACTTGCCCCGTGCTCATTGCACACCAGTCAGTGGGCAGCATTTCCATGGATCACTGCCTCTTATGGCTGGATGATGCTCAGCTAGCAAGCTGAAAAAGCACTGGAAAAATGCATCTGAAAACCTCTACAGCCCTGGAAATCTGAAATCCTACCTGTGGCTTCACGTTCGTAAAAGACTACAGAGTTTGTAAATAAAATCAGCTACATCCTTCCCATAAAACAGGTGCTCTTTCACAATCCAGGAGAGATGTAACTCCTGAAATGAAACAATACCCATCCCTTATTTACCAACTACTGACCAACACTGAGCAAACTGATCTCATACTGAAACGGATCCTGCTTTGGCCCACGCGTTGGGCCAGAGGGCCTCCTGAGGTCCGGACTCACCCAAACTTGCCCATGACTCTGCACTTACACCTTCAGAGGAACTTTCACTGACACCTCTGTCATCCAAGAATGGTTAAGTTATCCAAAGCAAATTTATTTGCGAGGAAAATATGTTTTACTTGAGTTGTTCCATCATTCACAGGCTGAATGTTTCTTTTATCCACTCCCCTCCAGGTCGTATTTGAATGCTTTCAAAACAACTTCTGTATTTTTTGCGTGATACAGCTATTCTGGTTTTGGCATGTTTGTCGCCTTACACAGACATCAGCACTGAAACACGTGAAGTTATCCAGGAAGACGTGTTGATTAAGCTGACTGGGGAAGGGTAGGGGGGTGTTTTTCTGTTTTATGAGACCCTCAATTATTAAACCTTTTACCATGAGTCAGGGCAGGTGGGAAATGGGAATCACAAAAGTTATTTGGGAAGGAAAAGTAAATTCTTATCTAGTTCTACCCCCCCCCCCCCCTCTCTGTCCCCCCCCCCCCCCCCCCTTTCTCTTTATCCCACCCCAGAGAAAGGGATTCTGCAGTGGGGTTTAATCAGCAGTTCAAGGTTAGAGTAGATGCCCTGCGTTCACTGAAATGCTCTTTCCAACTTCATTGAAGTAGCTGCCAATAAAAGGCTGATCAGATAGTGACTAAGTAAGCACACTCAGAGAAAGGACAGAATATATATGTAATTATTTTCTGTTCCTGGGTAAAATCCAATGACCTGTTTTATGCGGCCAGTCAAGCAGAGATCAGAAGAGCATTAAACTTTAGAACCAGCTCCTCTATTTAAGTATCAGCAGACCACTGCCATTTTACTGGTGATGTTGGGATCCTGGGGAATCTGAAACAACTCAAAATGGGCCAAGAAAAGACTATGCTTCCTCCCTGGCTCCTCTAATACCCCCGCCTTGGCATTTGGGCTCAGGATCTCGGTCCTCGGTTTGTCTCTCCCTCCCCCAGCTAGAAGAGACCTGGTGCAGTGCTTACAGCCACGCACCTCTTGCAGCATCGCTCAGGTACAGGGGAGGCAAGTATTTGCCAGGTTGTGGGTTCACCTACCTGAATCCTGGAGGGTGGCTGGGGAACCTTAGGGTGCCAACACCTTCTCCTGGTGGTGGCTTCATGACATCTCAAAGGTTCAGGGGCATAAAAAGGAGAATAAAGGGCAACAAACAAGCTTTCCCTTATTAATGATCAAATTACCTATGTACGCCTCCATCCACCTTCCCGATACTGCTGTTCTCCTCCTTGCATCTGGAAGGAGACCGTCAGCACTTCTGTGGAGGGTTCTAGTGTGTCATCCCTTCTGTAAAACAGTCCATAGGAGAATCTGTCCCCGTCTTATCCCTTCTTAGCCTGTAAGAGCAGAAACTCTACATCTTTGCGTAAGAAATAGGGAAGGATCTGAATGCATCCTACTTCAGCATCAGATGCAAACATAAGCCAGCCTTGTGCATCATTCATACAGTGCATGCTGCAAATACACTCAATTAGGCTGGTGTGGTTTCAGTGGTGACAGTGGCAGGATACAACACATCCTTCGGCATTTTTGAATTCTGTTGAAATTTTCTTATTCATAATGGGGTTTTTTTCTAAGTTTCCAGATGGGTTGGCTCTGGTTAGTATTGTCTGGTTTTTTCCCAGCAACATTTTCAGTGTTGGAGACACACAAAGTCACTAGCGCTCCTAAAAGACAACGGCAGTTTTGAGATGTAGTCATCAGTCAAAGGGGAATTAATTGCATTAGGGTATTTGCATGAAGGACTGAGCACCTACCTGCCAATCCTTCCACAGGTTGGCGTTGCTCTGCAGCATGTCCTGCAGAGCCAGGCGTGTTCTCATCAGTCATCAGGGAGGTAGAGAGGGAGAGCGCAAATGGAGAGCTCACCTCTAACATCAACCCCAAAATACCAGCATCCGCATCCCTTCCATGACAACTGGCCCCATCAGGTGGGCCACAACTCTAATGGATACGGGAAATGCTTTACTACCTTGGTCTGCGTCAGAGTGACTCGAAGTCAGATTAGAGACATGTTAGCACACAGGGTCAATGAGCAGCAAGGCTTAGCAGGGTGGTACTGAAGAAGCAGCAAGAATTTGCCTTCCGAGTTGACTTTCTGGCATACCTCACCAGCATTTCCAAAGCCTGATGGAACAGGCCAGTCTTAACCTGGGTGTAAAGCTGCTTTGCAGACCTCCAATGAAACTGGTCTCATGTGCCCCCAGCTCCCTATGAGCACATTTAACTTACCAGCTGCCTTGGCACCCACACTAAAAGGCTCCTGAAAGGCTGTGGAAAAAGCAAAGCCCGTACTGGGATGTCAGCTGGAAAAGAGGATGAAGTGCCCCAGGGCCAAGAGGCAGTAAATAACTACATGGTGTTTGGGCAGCTCCCATGTTTGGCCAAGGCAAAGGCAGATATTGGTGCCATCGTTACCAGCTCACTTCAGCAGCTTCAGCCCTCATCTTCAAGTCAAACTGCACACAAACTCCCAACCAAAATTCACCAAATCAATCAACTCCAACCCCCCTCTGCTCCCAGCGCAACATTTTCCGCGCTTGCACCCTCCGCATACAGCACGTTCCTCGCCAGGAACAAGCAGAGCCAGAGCCAGAATTTGTGCTTTTCCTCTCCAGGGATGGTAACAATCAACACACAGCTCCAAATTTGCATTTTGCAACCCTGACTTTTGCAAAACAGTAAATCTGACCAGCAAACTTGAAAAGCCTCCAGTTGGTTTCATTGCCTGGAGCTACTCTGCTAGAATATCTGTCCTGGCAACATTACCATCATCTGCCCTTCACCTCTCCGGTACTTCAGATGCCGAACTTTGCAGGGCCAAAGTTGGGAACATGCAATGGTGTTACTCGATAGCCCTTCTTCACGCTAATTTTAGGTGATGGAACTTTTCATGCTTTCAAAAAGAAGTCACTTTGTTTATTTTTGAGAAACTTCTTGTACTTACTGACTACTGTAAATACTCTTTTCCATCTGATGTTTTGAACTTACCTACAGGGCTCTCAAAAAATCACAAGAAAACAGCACCCGAAATGATCTCAAAGGAACAATGACCTGTTAATTTTGCAAACCGAACTGAGTAACATGATGCACCCAACATGCAAGTGATTGCAGATGGAAACAAATTACACATCAGTAAGTACTGAATTTCGTCTTTCTTCAGTTAATATTGATTGCTGATTTTTGTGGTAGACTCTTGCTCCATCACTCAGCTGTTTGCTTTGGGAGGTGTGCTTGCTCCATCTGCTTTAGACATCTAAGGCGCAATCCCTGTAGGATTCAGGAGATCCTCCTTGGACAGCCTAGACCTAGGCTAGATGTCTCTCTGAAGGTAAGGGATCAGGCTGGACCATTCCAGACATAGCCTGGTTCTCACCCTCAGGCTATTTACATCTGCATGGATGAGACAGGCAGGCAGCGAGGACAAAGACTGAGCAGCAGGATAGGAGCCAGGACCAATGCCTGAAGCTGCTGGTTTGGGCTGTTCCCAGAGGAGGTGAGCGAGGCAGGAGACCAGCCGAGGTGCTCACAGCAACCACCCATAGCCTTTCTGCAACTTTGGGGAAGGGTTACCTACCCAACCAAGCACCTCGATTCAGTAATCATACTTGCAATTTGCCGCTTTCCTGCTTTCAAGTGCTTGCTCATATAAATCCCGATGATTTTTTTCCCCTTACTTTGCTTCAACCTCGCCCCAGTTCTTCCCATCACCCTCAAAAGCTCCAAGCCCCCGACACTTTTTTCTGTTTATTTGAAAGATGAAGAGTGCATGTCTTTAGCATTGCTAAACCTCTATTCCTTAGAGTTATCGTGAGGAGATTAAGCACCTTTCTGAAACTTGTGATCCAAATCAAGTTGTTCCACTGCAACCAAAACCCTCAGGGGACCCAATGCAAAATCACAAGGAAATCACCTGTAGTCCATCTCATTATCAGGATCCTTGTAACGGGTCCGTCATTTCTGATGCAAATACTAGCACCAATTGCACTTCTTGTTACTGACAGATCCATTCTTTAAAATATATATATACACACACACACATATATATATATACCTATCACACAGAATTAGGGAAAGCGTGTTGAGCTGGCAAGACTTACTAATAGACCATCCTCAGAACCTTGTTCAGCAGTGTATCAGCTGCCACCTTGTTATTTATAGCCGCCCTGCTCTTTCAGCTTGTTTATTTTCCTTCCCTAAGGTGGTGGTGGTGGGAGGGGAAGCTCTGACATTCAGGCCCAAGTGTCTCCAAGTCTGACCTTTCCTTCAAAGAGCAGAAACTGCAGACACATTTGAAGGAACAAAGTCATTTGGAAACTCTAGGCTCTTGCATCTACCACCTCACCGGAGGCCCAGTGCAGAGCCACAAGCAAGGGTTGAGCAGAGATCTGTTAATTAGCCAGCACATATACATAAGGATGGTCATAAAAATGAACCTATAACTATTTTATACCTGGAAAGAGGACCAGATGAAGTCTAGCCCCCAGTCTTGAGGCAGAACAAGTACTATATAAAGACATAACATTCAAAACAGACTTGAGTTTTCCATCAGCTAAGCTTTCCCCATGTTTAAATAATGCTGGTTTATGGCCTGTGGGAAACAGGCATTGCAATGGTTGTGGACCATGTTTTTCAATCCCATCTCGCATACACTTATGTAGAATCATCTGTTAAACCTTGTTAGAAAAAAGGCAGCCCTGAAGCTTGCTACAGAAAGACAAGCAGCACATTTCAGTATTACTGTAGCCCCCCAGTTTTATTTAAGAGTAGATGCTGTACAGAAGGGCATTCCCCTTCTGCATAATCTAAACAGATAGGACAGGGAAAGAAGAAATTGGAGAGCAGCAACACCTTCAGGTGTCCCTCAAGGTCAGGGCATTGAGAGCCCACACAGGTGTTCCAGCCCCTCTCTTTGGGCACCATCAGCCTGCCAAGGGGACGGCAATTTGGGATAGCATGGCAGCACGGGGAACACAGGTAGCCAACTGATACGGGGATCAGAAAAGCATTGCTCTTCTCCACCAGGCTTTGAGGGTGAGCTTAATCCTGCAAGAAAGACTTGCTCAATGCCTCAGTTTGTCCTGGTTACGCTCAAAATGCAACAGTCCCAGGAAAAGAGAGAGCTAAAGCCCTATAACGAAAGCCTCAGAAATGCCAATGCTGCAAAAAATGCAATATTATGAAAAATTAACATAGGCAAGATATGGAGCAGTCTGCTGCTGAATAAGACAAGAGCAGTAACTGCTATAGAGAGGCACAGCCTGCTCTCTCTTACTCACACGAGCAGAATGAGTCCCCAGGAGCACTCTTCACATCCCTAGGAGAGCAGAGGTCCCAGCGACGTGCAGAGATGCACAGGAGAGCTGGAAGCAGGCTGGCTTTGCAAAGGTTACAGCATAACTTCACCACCACGTGCAGTAGTTTACTCCATGGCAAATTCATCTGCAGGAGCTTTTCATTTTAGTGAGATGAGCAGAAGTACTTCACAGAGGCTACGTTTTCTTCTGAAGTGAGCAGTGAAATCAGCCACAACACCCTGTGCTTGCTGCTGAGGGGAGAAATGAGCCTTCATCCCCTCTTGGCATTGCTCAAGATGCACATCCAGAGCATCTGGGCTG
>NW_009632767.1:6967-16935 GCF_000690535.1 Cariama cristata | reverse complement strand
CCTGCGTTTGGGGGGGGGGGGGGGGGTGTCTTTCACCATTTTGGTAGCCCCCCTACCACTCCCACCACCACCTGCACACCATGTTACTTTGGGAGGAGAAACAGCACATCATAAAGTTAATTTAATTGGAGAAAAACTTCCCCTGGCAGATATAGGTACCTCATAAAGAGCTACACAGATCTGCTCCAAGCCAGGTCCTTCCCTGGTTCCTTACCACCACCAGAGCACTCTGGTCTCCCTGGAGAGCTTCCACGTAACCTGCTCACTGCTGTGCTGCGACCAGAACCTGAATTACGGCCATTGTTTCTGCTGAAACCACATCTACGTCCATGTGGGCTTTAAGTGGGGAAAATATGTCCTGCAAATTATCCCTCCTTAGAGAAGGAATCTCACACAAGCAGCTTTTGGGGGATTTTATGCGGTCTCCAAGCTGGCGGGGCACAGGAATAGTAACAGGAGAAGTTTCTGGCCATCCTTTTTACCAGCCAACTGCAGACCAGAGTTGAAACAAATTGGTGCAACCAGTTTACATAGTAACAATGCTTTCACCTCAAGCCAGGACATCTCTGTACACCCTATTCCTGCTGCTCTGGCCTCACTTGAAATCCCAGCATGGCAGAGGAAGGGCTGAAGGGAGGGAGATGGGGCCAGATGGTGTCCATGCTCCCCAGTGCTCTCCGAGGAACACTGACTCCTTGAATTCCTACCTCCAGGAGGAGCTGAAGCAGAGGAAGGAGAGGACGAGGGTACCAATAAGCAGAAAGATGACAGCAAGAAGTGATATCTGATAACTTTCCTCTTTCTAACGCTTTAGGAAAGCATAGGTAAGGATAGCGCAAACTATTTGCTGTCTCGACTACTTGGAAGGTCACCTCCCTAAAAAGGTTTTTTCATTAGATGGTTCCAGATAGGGTAGTCAGCTCATTAGAGTGCTGGGTTCCTGTACAGACAACTATAACGACCTCATCTAAGCTGTATAAGCAGGCTATAGAGGATTATTTTTTTTTTTTAATATATGAGCTGACATCGCCAGTGATTTTGGTTGAAGCTGGTGACATTGCTCAGGTCTATTAGTTGGGGATCTAAGCTCTGTGCTTCTCCTAGCTCATTGCTCCCTGGGAAGTCTTCTGCATGCTGTTCCATCTCTCCCCCAAAACACCACTCATTCCCATTTTACAGTCAATTACCCCCAACAATGAAGAATGCATCAAGATGACAAGGATCTCCTGAATAGGGCAGGCACAGAGAAAGCCCCTTTCCTGCATACGTCAAGCTCCTTTTCCTCTTGTCACTCAGCCTGATGTTTCTTCTCCTCCACTTTCTGCTCAAGCGGAGAGTTACAAGGTCTCGGAAAACAGCTTTGCTGCAGGAACTCTTACATCAACAAAATCCTCAGAGTTGCCATCGCTATAACATCTTCCTCAAATTTTATTAAATGCTTACAAAAAACCAAAATCCAGGACACAGTAAATTTAAGCAGAAAGCACACTGATGCAGGAGAGACAAGCTGCCCGCCCTCCCTCCAGGAGGGCAGAAACAAGTTGCAAAATTATGTTGACATGGGAAAAGGGTAGGAATAAGACTTTAAAGAAGGGATGGGTGACATGCTAACACCATGAAGTAGGAAGATGTGGGAGAGTTCAGAAACAGCCCTGATTTACAGACCTCAGGCCCAAGGCCAGAGTGCCACTCTTTAGGGGCTCAGTTTCCCCATGTTCACAGCCAGCCCTGGCCTCCCTAGACAACTCACTAGGATGCCCTTTCACCAAGGCAGCTTCCAGCATGGGAGCAGCAGCCGTTTCCCAGATATCCTGTCCACCTCCAGGAGCGTAGCAGGCAGGTTATCAATGTGCCCACCACCTCTGGTATTCAGAGAAAGCATTTCAATCACTGGCACCGGAGCCCACAGGTTAGAGAACAAGGAAATCCCTTTTCCCAGAGAAAGGAGATAATACCAGCAGTCAGCACTCCTCACCTAGGAAAGGAGACCTCCAATCCATGTTGGACAAGGAGCAGAAGGTAGCAGCTCTTTGAAACAAAGCTGCTATTGCCACTGTCAAGACAGAAAAGTGGCAGGAACATTTTGGCATGGGTATGTAACCATGATTAAAGGATGATCTGGGAACTAAAGAAAAAAAAAGCCCAGGACTAAGTTGAATGGGATTTGATGTACACAGAGAGACCAGTGGATGGAAGTCCCTCAAAGCAGATATTGCAGGGGGACAGAGGCTGCATTGTAAACAGGGGAAGACTTTACCCACAGCTGGCACCAAGAGGGTAACAAGTGGTCTTTGCAGTCTCCTCACACTCAGGATCTGCCCATTGCCCTCCTTTCAAACACTCATTCTTTTACTGGGTTGCTGTTGAGCTCCCCCTCTCCCACCATCAAGAGCCACAAAAGTAGAAATTCTTCATCATGTAGCCAAAGCCCTGCCAGCTCAGCGGGGCAGCAGATCCCTCTCTTCCAACACTTGAGAAAGAATAGAGGGTGAGAGGGAGCAGACTCACAGCCTCCCACCTCCATAGCAGAGCCAGATTTAAAAAAAAAAATAAAATAAAAAAGAGGCAGAGAGTCACATAGAAGGTTAAAACAGGGATGGGTTTTGCCAGCTGATCTAGTTCCTTTCATCCATCCGGAGGTGGCGTGGGGTATTGCTCACACCCCGAGAGGAGTCAGGCTGCGCCAAAGCAGACTGACATCAGGCAGGAGAAGAGAAACATCCTTCAGTTATCTTCTGTGGAGCAGAGGAAATAGTGGCATTGAGGGTTGCATCAAGCCAGGACCAAGCTCAGCTGCAAGACAAGAAAACAACAAAGTTTATGTATACCGTTTGGCCTGCCACGAGTCATACCTTGGGCTCTACAGAGCCTGCATCTTGTCTAGCAATTACAGGGGTTTTTTTCCCCACCCATTTCCACAAAGCCCTGTGAATCAGCCCGTAAAGCTTGAGCACTGCAGGACAGTCACCAACACTACATGCCCATGGCAGAGTAGATGCTGAGGGCTGCGCACCCGGCAGAGGTCACGGCTGCCCAGGCAGAGGGAAGGATGTACTCCTGCCCAGCCACCTCCTCCCAAGAAGGAGATTAGCAGGTTTCCTTCCAAGCTTGAGAAAGCCACTAAAGCAGAGAGCGTGTTCCTACAGCCCCCGGCAGCCACAGCTCTCTGCTCAGGACCATCTGCAGCAGTATCGGGTTCCTGCAGCTCTCCATCTGCTCCACGCGTGACAGCTGGTGCGGCCGAGGGACTCCAGCGTGCAAATGACTTTTCCATCGTGTGATAAATGACTCCTCCATGCTGACATTCTCCCCACCATTCCCGGTTTGGGGTTGATTGCAGATGGAGCGGAGGGGTCCAAGAGTGGGTGACCTCCCCTCCACCCATGGGCACTCAACCAGCAGCAGGGAAACTTAACCCTTTGAAAGCCTCTTGGCTCAGCTTCTAGCTCAATTTCCTTCCAGCTTATCACAAACCCACCCAAGTTTCTCAGGCAATATCTTCCCCCATTATCCCTGGGTTTTCAGCTCTGGCCTTTCCACTGGCAATAAAGCAAGTCCATGTATCCCTTTGCTGCATAATGAAGCAAAAGCAAAGGGGAAAACGCTCACAAATCTTGCTTGTCACAGAATTTCTCCTGAGCACACAAAACTCTGAAGGAGACTCAAACAAAGCCAAGCATGACAGAGAAGGCAAATAAATTAAGAGCTGATTTCCTTTTGCTGTCTCTTAGCATCTCTCTGCCTCAGTAGTCAAACACACAGACTCTGGCACAGTCACATGCCGTGGAAGTTACCACCCACAAGGTCTCCAAGACCCATAGCACAGCAGGTTTCAAGTCAGATGGGATACTGAGATAGTAGCAAGAATGATTTTAAGAGCACAGACTATTGTAAGAGACCACAAATCCTGAGGTTATTGGGCACAAAGCAGCCTCTAACTTTGGGAGCAGAGGGAAAGTTTTCCTAGTGCATGCAGATTATATCTAAACTTCCCACTACAAAAAGCCCCATGCCCTCCTCAGTAGCATCTGGCACTTTGCAGCAAATCCTGGGCAAGATCCTGCTCTGATCCATGTGGGAAGCTACATTTTTCTGAGGTGCAGTAGTCCATAGGACAAGGAAAACACTCAAAGAGCTGATCAGTAGTTGGAAAGTTCATTACCCTGCCTCTTTAGTATTCCCAACACAAGCCTGAAGCAAGTCAACCTTATAATTCTGCTTTACCAGTGCTGCTAGACCACAGCTCATCTTGTAGTACAGGCTGTCCATGGGACCACATTAAACAGGAGCAGATGAAATCATTCCACAATCAATCTTAGCATCAGACACGTGTACTACTCACCTTGCGGCAGATAAAAATCGCACAAGCAGTTACCAATTCCTATACAAACAGAACCAGAGTAGCGTTGCACAAAAGCAAGCATGCAGCTCTCCAACCAAGGCATTTTGGCTTTCTGACCCAGAAGAATCTAGAATATCCACAAGATTGGGGAGGAGAGCAGGTATATGATGAAGGAATGGGCTCTCAGCCTTTTTTTGGGCCAGTGCAGACTTGTTTCTAAGAGTAGCTTGTAGAACAGAGCAAGCCCTAATCCCAGCTTTGCGCCTAAGGCATGAAGCCAATAAGCCACTGGGAATGCCCAGCAGTTGTCACCCGCAACTGGCACAAATCCCCTCCGAGTCCCCTCGCCAAAACAGCAGGAGGTTTCTCATGCCTGCAGCCAAAATAAATCATAGAATCACAGAATAGTTTGGGTTGGAAGGGACCTTTAAAGGTCATCTAGTCCAACCCCCTGCAGTGAGCAGGGACATCTTCAACCAGATCAGGTTGCTCAGATCTGCGTCCAACCTGACCTTGAATGTGTCCAGGGATGGAGCATCTACCACCTCTCTGGGCAACCTGCTCCGGTGTTTCACCACCCTCATTGTAAAAAATTTCTTTGTTGTGTCTAGTCTGCATCTACCCTCTTTTAGTTTAAAACCATTACCCCTTGTCCTATTGCTACAGACCCTACTAAAGAGTCTGTCCCCATCTTTCTTATAAGCCCCCTTCAAGTACTGGAAGGCCACTCTAAGGTCTCCCCGAAGCCTTCTCTTCTCCAGGCTGAACAACCCCAACTCTCTCAGCCTGTCCTCACAGGAGAGGTGCTCCAGCCCTCAGATCATTTTTGTGGCCTCCTCTGGACCCTCTCCAACAGGTCCATGTCCTCATGGAGCTGAGGAAATCAGTTGGTAGCAGTGCCCCTCCCCTTGCTAGACACTGCCCAGACCCTGCCCACCACAGCCTCTGCTCTAGAGGACAGCTTGTCCACCATGGTGCAGGCTTGACCTTGAAGGCTTTATGGCCCACATGCCACCTCTTCAGTGCTTTCATTTGCTGCTATGTTTTTTTTTTTTTAAAAAAAGATGAGTCATCCTTCTTCCCCCCTTCCACAACCGGTTTTGACAGATATACTACCTGCTTGCTCCGTACCGATCAGCTTCCCAGCCTGATGCTGACAGCAGCACTGCAAGCCCAAAGGCAACGCCAGGCACTCAAGCACAGATAGCTGTTCTGTGCTTTGGAGAGTTTTATTTGGGATAGTTTTCCCACGCAGTAGATATCATGCTATACACCTACACTAACCAGAGCAGGTTGGGAGCCACCAGGAACTGAGCAGAGCACATGCAATAGCCCCTCTGAGCAACCCTGACATCACCCCACCTCCTCTTCCTCGTTTCAGGATGCTCAGTTGCATCCAGCACTGGGGATTAAGAGGCTCAGTGATTTATGGCTCATTTCATAGCAAAACTCAGCAACTCTGTGCTGAGCAAGAGCCAGGGTAGAGTCAGATTTCTTTCTGGGGGCTGCCAACGAGTCATTGCAGGTTGAGTGTTTGGTGTAACCCAGCCTTGCTCAGGAAGAGAAAGGGGAGAACTGAGACAAGTTTTATCTTTCTATCCACAACACAGACCCTTAGCTCCACTGTGCAGGAAATCTAACCGGTGCTTACCAGAAAGTAGAGGACATGATGGCAAGTTAGAGGCAAAGAACAGGAAGAGCAGCTGTGCATCCCCCCAGGAGCAGCACGGTGTTGGTCAAGGAGGGTCTGGCTGCAATTGCCGTTGGGGACAAGACCTGACCCAGACAACAACTCATTTCTGTTTCACTGAAGAATGAGTGATACAGGCAGGACAGTGGCAAGGCTCCCCAATGTAAAGAGAAGACCAGGTTTTATCTTAAATTGAGTGCAGAAGGAAAAGGTTGCCGCTGTGTTTGACGCAGCAAGGAAAGGCCAGTCAGAGTTAGCGTTGTGACAAAGTACTTTCTCACCAGATAAACACAACTTCTTTAAAGTCCTGCATTGCACAGGATGCCTTTATGCCAGCTGAAATCAATTAAGGCCAGGGTTGACTGACTCAAATGACATGTAGTTTATGGTTGTTTTGTTGTACATAACATTGTATCAGAGTATTAATTTGGAAAGCCATGAAACATTCCTGATTTGTGCCTCTGGAGAATGTTTCAAAGCTTCAAAATTTCAGGCCTGCTCTGTTTCTCTTGATATTTCCTTCTAAATCCCATTAGGACTGGCCAAGACACAAACACCTGCTGTCCCAAGGAGCTCTCGCTGGATTTTGCACTAACACCAGGAGCAGGAGGGCTCCAGGTTTGGCAATACAGCTTCCCCCAGCACATCTCTTGCCCTGCCACAGCAACCTCAAGACTGGCTGAGTCTACTTTGGGAGACTAAGGAAACCAAGACTGATGCTCTTCTCCCACAATACTGACTCCATAGTCATAGCTTTCAGAGAGAGAAAGAGGCAGCCTTATGTATGA
Source organism: Cariama cristata (assembly GCF_000690535.1). Taxonomy (NCBI): domain Eukaryota; kingdom Metazoa; phylum Chordata; class Aves; order Cariamiformes; family Cariamidae; genus Cariama; species Cariama cristata. The sequence continues at coordinate 10,115 of NW_009632767.1, read as the reverse complement.
GTATTTCAAAGTCTAGCTCAGGGCTAAGCCCATACCAGCTCTAAGCTTTGTGTTTTCTTCCAGGAGATGACCATGCTGATAACAGTATCATCCTCCATCCAGCCTGTTCCCACCCACCACCACCTTTCTCCCCCTCCCACCCTACCAAAGCCTGGGAAGGACAACCTGCGTCTCCAGAGGCTGCTGAAGAAGGCAGCCAAGAAAAACGCCATCCTAGCTTCGGAGCAAGCCAAGTCCTTTCGATCCAGCCTCTCGCCCGTGGACGAGGCCAGCCCTGACCTAGAGCACAATGAGAGCACTCCCTCAGCAGAGACCCTCAAAACCACAGCACCCCCCTCCACCAGCCTCCCAACCCACCTCTCCATCAAGCCCATCACCCACCGCGTCCCTTCCCCTTTCCGAAAGAGCAAGCCTTTCACGCTGAAGGTCACTGAGCAGAGGCGCATTGCCGAACACCTCGTGCTCACGACCTCCCCAGCCATGCCCCTGCTACACAAGCCAGGAGCTCCTGAGACTCCACAGCAGCCCGAAGGCACGGACACCCACCTTCCCTCTCCACGCGACCCTTCGATATCTGTTTTGTCCCAGCCTCCTCCTTCTAGTACACCCAGTAAAGAAACAGCACCAGAGGTTACCTATGTCACCAAGGCGCACGCTTATTTCCACAGCGTCAAGCCACCCAAGGCTAAGATGCCCACATCAAATCAGACCCAAGGAACCGTCAGCCATGAAGACAAAAAGCCTTCTTCTCTGGCATCTGAAACAAGTCGCTCCAAACCATCTCCAGGGCAGATACCCACCCTGCTCAGTGACAGCAAGGCCACGGCTCCCACGCTGGAGCCTCCCCTCCTTTCTGCCACAGAGGCAGAGCCTCCTAATCAAGCTCCCAGGCCTGCTCCTACTGAAGACTCCATCAAGGCCCCTTCACCCAAGCCCAGCAGGTCCGATGCCCATGCCCATAAATCTACAACCCATGGAAGCAACACTGAAATATCTGGATCAGCGAGAGCTCCTGAATTACCCAAGCAAGATGGTGACACCCTAACACCATCAACACCCAGCACTCCCTGGACACAAGCACACCCAGCACAAGCTGACAGTACCAGGGCCACCTCCACAGACACCAAGGCAGAAGATGTTATTCAACCACAGTTGACCTCCAGCTTACCAAACACCAGTGCTCCCCTCAAAGCTGAGCCAGCACTATCGTCGGCAGAAGCAGCAAGACCTCCTGGGGCTAACGCTGGTGGCTGGCATCGCCTCAGGAAGCACTTGATGGTGCAGCCAGAAGCACCCAGCTTCCCAGAGCCCCAGACAGAAAAGCTGGGACAGGAAGAAGGGAGCAAGGAGAAGGACAGCTCGCAAGCAATCATCAGTCAAGACCATAGGCCGTTTAAATCGGTGGCCACAAGGATGTGGGATGCTGTTTTATACCACATGACAGTCAACAAGGAGAGGAAGCAACAAGCAGAAGAGAAGAAGCTGCGGAAGGAAGGAAGCTTCTTTCTTCCCCGCCGCTTACCCCTCCTCCTACATAAGCCACGCTTCGATGCCCGGAAACTGAAGGAGCTGGCTGCCAAACCCATGACAAAGATCACCACCATGTTTGAGGTGAGCCGGTTTAGACCCAAAGTGGCTGAGGAGCACACCAAGAGCTTTAACAGAACAGCATCAGGATGGTCAGTCAACTGAAGCCAGGCTGCTCCACCAGACCCACATCTCTGGAGGTTCCTACAGGGCACCAAGCAAGAGAGCACCTATGACTAGGTTTACCACCCATCAGAGTCAATATAATAAAATTAAATACAACCCCTCCAAACCAGCAGCCTCATGCTGTGGGTTCAAGGGTTTCTCTCCATATGTATATAAGTTTAAATGCATAACATACCACATCCACAGGTCACGAGCCAGGAAAACAAACATGCACTTGTTTTAAGAAGAGCCAACAACAAGGACTGTATGCAGTAATGTGGGGAAGGGAAGGGAGGCACACTGTGAAGAGGACAAATTGCCTGTAGAAAAAGCCGAGTTTAGAGGAGGATGATGGAATCTGAATTTGTTTTGTTGTGTTTCTTTAAGACCAAGATAAATCCTAGAAACAGAAGCAGTTGTAGATGAGACAACATGAAGGAATCTGGGTTGCTCCTCATCTCCTCTAGGGAGTCTTAGAAACTGAACTCAAAGAGGGTACACATTCTCTCTCTAGCTTCTCCACTGAAAGCACACCCCACACCCATTTGCTGAGAACAAGGTGGAAACTCTTTTCACCCAAGGTACAGACAAGGGACAGCACAAGATATCCATCCTGCTCTCACATAGCAGTTCCCCTGCCTCACCCCCCGCCCCCCCCCCAAAAAAAAAAAAAGGGCAAAAATGGGCATCATCACTTGATGTCGTCCTAGGACAGTCTACTAAATCATAGTGCCCAGAAGACTAACTTCATTGCAGTAATCAAGTTCTGTTATATATTTTACTGTGCTTTTTTAAGTACAGCTGGGGGTTAGTGTCTTCATAAGCAACAATAGCCTGCTTCAGCATATGGGTATCCACCTCTGTATTTAACAAGGTGCTGTCTTCTGGGGGGTTCTGCTAACTGCATGTAGTCTCATTTTCAGGGAGAACATCATGATAGTTGCATACCTACTGGTGCCTGATGTCCTGAGAAAAGGGTATTTAAAACAAAATCCCCAGCTCTGTCCAGCCACAGACAACTGTGCTTTCCAGCATTAGTCACCCTCTGCATCTCCATGCCACCAGGCTTACAAGCATGAAAGCTGAAGATCAGCTATTTCTGTTTCACAAGGGACTTTATCATACACTGGGATGTTCCTACACAGCTAATACAGGATTGCTATGTTTAGTCCAAATAGGAAACTCGATACACAGCTCTTTACATTCTTGTCATGTGCAGAGGATATGGAGCTGACCAAAATTCTCCCAAGCCAAACTGCAAGCAGACTTAGAAACAAAACCAAGAGCCGCTTTTGTTTTTTTGAAGTCTTCCAATTTTGTGATAATGCTCTAAGAGCAGCTCAGTTATCATCAAACCTTCACTGAAGTTTTCACTTTGCTGGTCTTACCCTTTGTTTTGTAACCCTTTCCCTATTATAAGGAAAAACAAATGAGGAGGAAGAATAACAAGTATCTA
>NW_009632767.1:0-6936 GCF_000690535.1 Cariama cristata | reverse complement strand
TTTCGTTTTCTCTCTCCCGCCCCCCCCCCCCAGTTTTCCAAGAAAAAGCTGAAAAGAGGTAGCTTGGAAATGCACCAGTAATCATGAGTGGATCCCAGGCAAGCCTCTGCAGGATAATTCAACATGCTACAAGAGAAGGCTATAGAGACAGATCCACGCAATACAAAAAAAAAAATTATATATATATAATCCAAAAGAGTGCAGCATAAAACATGTAGAATGCCTAATGCAGATAAAGATGACCTTACCACACAGGGATAAAGTGGGACCTCACTGTAGCACAGCTAGATGGATGCCTATGCGCAAGAGTCTGCATTCATGAAATGCACAGCATTAGCATGGAGCAGAACAGCCAACATTGAGTACACTTGGGAGACTAAGTGAATCTGGCCAGAGAAGATGGTTTCAGAAGCTATGGTGCTTTAATCCACTTTGTCCTGCAACAAGGACGACCACCCAGAACAAACCAGCGACTCGCATATAAGGCTTATGTTTTGCATCTGCTGGGCTTCCCACCAGGCTGCATCCACAACCCAGCCTCACCGCACAGGGATGGAGGATGGAGAGTTGCTGGTGGGGAGAGCGATTCTCACAGTGGGAAGTGGAGGAAGGCAGGTCTGGCTGCGCGATTCAGCCCTTTTGCCCCAAGAGTGAAGGGCAGAGGCACACAGCAGGCATGGCGAGTCCTGCAGAGACAGACCCTGACACGAGAGCATCACAGAGAAGAGAACAGAAGCCTGGAGGCAGCAGATTTCCACCAGCAGCTCTGTGCTGGGATAGCCCTTGCAGCACATCCCAGGCTAAGCTGCCATGCTGAACAAAGGAAGGGGAGCGCCGCTGGGCACAGAGTTTGGTTGTTTTTCAATGTCAAAACAGCCTCGGGCAGCTGCTAAGAGCCCAAATTGCCACTTACAGAAAAAGTCTTGCTCCGCAGCCTGCTCAGAGGTCCTGCAGATCAGAAAGGGATGGGAAGGGAGGAGGGAAAAAACTGTACCTGTGCTCAAGAGACTAGAAAGCTGATAAGGTGGTGTTGAGTGAGCGACACGAGGGTGAGTCAGAATGGTTTGGGAACAAAAAGGCAACCATGAAGCGATCTGGCAGTATGGAAAAAGGATGAACATTGCGGGGGGTGGAGAGGAGCTGGGGAGCCAGGACCTCACAGCACACAAAATAGCCAGCTAAAAACCCAAGAAGAGAAACAAGCCGAGATCCTTCAGCTATTGCAGTCATTTTACTATTCACAGTCAAAAAAAACTTCCCTTGTGAATGAACCCATAGGGCAACAATGTTGTGCAGTGGCTGTTTGAAGTACAGGATGCTGGAAAAAGACCAGAGCCAAGGGCATTTTCCTTTGAGTTGCTTGCAGAAGCTCATGTAGAGCAAACAAAACCCACTGACAACCTAGCAAAATGCATTCACTATAAAGAATTGAAGTTCAGTAGGATCCCACCTGGTGCAGCAAAGACAACTTTGGGAAAAAGAGGACGACTGATTAAAGAGGAGACCTTAAAATAGGTTTCTGAAAGCCACAGGCAGAGAAGCAAGTTGAGGATACAAGTCCTGTGGGCTCCTCTTTTACACCTAAAAACATAGCTTTGGGCAGGCTTGGGTTTGTACTACTGCCTGTCTCAAAGTGGCATTAAAGAGAGCTTCTCTTCTAAATGGGCACCACAAAAGCAAAAAAAAAACCCAACACACACCACACCAACCAACCAACACAATATGCTGCACTCAGAAGCCAACTTCTTGAGGGGAAAAAAAAAACCACACACAAAAACAAAAACGAAGGAACATAGCCCCCAGAAGAATTTAGAAACAAAAGGTGTTTTGTAGCAGCAGACAGAGCTATTTATAAGCTTGGCTATGAAATAAAGCTTCTTTTTTATAGTAGGAAAAAAGAGAACGAGCTTGTTTTCACACCCCCAACAACTTCCTCTCCTCTCACTGTGCCAGATGCTGCCCGGTTGGATCCAACCAGTTATCACCTCCCTCTACGCCATCCCTCCTTATCGCGGCAACCCTCTGCTATCATCCACCCAAGATAACACCAGGATATCTATTAACATGAACACAATATGAGCATGAGATCCACAGACTGTTTCAAGAGGGCAGAGAGACAGCAACCCAGCTCTGCCTTCCCCCTCACTGTCCATCAGAGGATGGTCCTTTCTGTTCTGTTGGCCTACCCAGCACAGCAGATGCTCATGTCCCCCCCACTACAATCCTATTATGGGCTGGTTCCAAGAGGTTACTGAAACCATTAAAAGTTTTTCCTCCCCCGATTAATTCAGTAGATCTAGGAATTAGGCTCCAGAAGCATCTGAATTTCAGGAGTACATGAACCCCCATGCTCAGCCAGAATGACCTCCAGCTATCTGCTTCTCCTTGCAACAGAAGAGAGCAGAAAAAACAGCAGATAGAGACTGTTCCTCTGATCCAGCAAAGGCAAACGTATCTTTACCCAAACAACAGTACCCAAGGGACTTAATTCTGCAGGTTAAACTAACACAGGTATCCAGCTTCCTAGCAGCATCAGAAAGTGAGAGACCAAAACAAACCCCTACTGCATACCCACTCTTTTCCAGCTCAGAAAGTCAGAGGTTTGCCCAGAAGCAAGGCTCCAGCTGTTACCATACAGTACCCTCCGACTCATCCAAAGCGTAGCTGGCAGAAATAACCCTGACGTCCCGTCAGAACAGCACCAGGGGTTTGTCACACAGCGCAAGGTCATAGCTCACCTACCTGGTTAATGAGTTCTCCAGGCGTGCTATTGCTCTGCAGCATCATCTATCAACACCTTCTTGTACTGGCCATGGCCTGTTGCAACAAATTTGTACTTTTTGCCAGAAGGAGTGGACTGAACAGGAGAGAAAGAAAGACCTAAAGTCAGCATTTTTCTCCCTCAAACAGGCAGGCAAGAGCAAACAACCAAAGCCCGAGGAGCATGCGATAGGGTTGTCCATAATCCCAGAGGGCTTGGAGACAGCCTACTCTGTACTCCCTTCTTGCCCCTTCCACATAAACTCTTTGCACAGACCAACCACCACTTTCTATAAGCGTAAGGCAACACAGCAAGCGCAGGATGTGCAATAGGAAAGGGAAGATGCAACACCAGGCAGCGCGAGGGACGGCTCATCCAAGAGCCCAGGCTTCCCAGGCCAGGGCTGGTTTCACTCATGGCAAGAACCAGTTTCATTTACCACATACTGGCAGCAGTACCCACCCAGGAACAGACAAGATATTTTGATCCTCCTCTCCCAGCCTGGGCAGTTTGAGCAGCAGCTGTTTGCTGCATTTTATTAGGTATTCCCACAAACGTACTGGTAGGCACAAAACCTCAGATCCATCTGCAAGTGTTGATACTGTCTTAGGTTCAGTTCCACTTAATTTTGCATGTTTTCTTTACTCTCAAGATTAAAAAGCATAACAAGAGCAAAGTAACTCACATTTGCAGTTCAATTTGAGCCTAGAAGGCTGGTGCTCCCAACTCATGGGCTGAGAACAACATGATGTTCAAGAGACCCTTCAGTATTACTGGTTATAAACCAATTTTTGCCCCCATTTTTACTAGGGTTGAAGCAATAGCAGCTCAGTGTTAGGAAGAGCCCTTAGGTATGCCATTGCATTGATAGATACAAGCAGCCCTTGTCTCTGCAGAACACCACCATCTTCTCAATACTTCCAACCCAGCCAAGAGCTCTTTTCTTTTTCACAGCAGAGCAAGTGCTTTCATACTCACACAGATACTAACTCACCTTGACGTTGGTCTCGGGTTTGGGATTGCCCTTCTGTTCCCAAAGGCTTCTTTTACTCACGATGTCTCCAGCAACAATATCCTGAGAAGATGATGTTCTCATTACCCTTCACTGCTAACACTGCTGAACGTGCCTTTTTTCACATCCCTGTCAAACCCGCACATCTGTCCTCCTTTTTTATTTATAATATCACATCATCTGACCTATGACAGCTGCAGCCAAAACCCATGACTGTGAAAACTTCTTCCTATTCCCAATATATCCTATGTTTTCCTCTCCCTCACTCTCTTCAACAAAAGCCTGGATCAGAGATCCAAGATGTTTATTTTCTTAAGTTAGTTAACTATTTAAGACATGTTAACATCAAGACTTTTTTTTATGTGGAAGGAATTTTGCTCACATAAACACAGATTTGCAACTAATGTGTTACAGAATCAGCCTTGCTCACAATGACCAGAAAGAGAGCAGCCCTGAGGAGAAGGACTTGGGGGTCTTGGTTGACGAGAAGTTCAACGTGACCCAGCAATGTGCGCTGACAGCCCAGAAAGCCAACCGTATCCTGGGCTGCATCCAAAGCAGCATGACCAGCAGGTTGAGGGAGGGGATTCTGCCCCTCTGCTCTGCTCTGGTGAGACCCCCCCTACAGCTCTGCCTTCAGCTCTGGGGTCCTCTGCACAAGAAGGACATGGACCTGTTGGAGTGAGTCCAGAGGAGGCCACGAAGATGATCAGAGAGGGCTGGAGCACCTCTCCTGTGAGGATAGGCTGAGAGAGCTGGGGTTGTTCATCCTGGAGAAGAGAAGGCTCTGGGCAGACCTTAGAGCAGCCTTCCGGTACCTAAAGAGGCCTACAAGAAAGCTGGGGAGGGACTTTTTACAAGGGCATGGAGTGATAGGACAAGGGGCAATGGCTTTAAACTGGAAGAGGGAAGATTTAGATGAGATATTAGGAAGAAATTCTTCCCAGTGAGGGTGGTGAGGCCCTGGCACAGGTTGCCCAGAGAAGCTGTGGCTGCCCCATCCCTGGAAGTGTTCAAGGCCAGGTTGGATGGGGCTTTGAGCAATCTGGTCTGGTGGAAGGCATCTCTGCCCGTGGCAGGGGGTTGGAACTGGATGGTCTGTAAGGTCCCTTTCAACCCAAACCATCCTATGATTCTATGGAAGTGAGATTATTAAGAGAGCAATACATAATACTCTTTGCATTTTCCAAGTTTACAAGATTTATCATTCTTTGTACTCGTTGCAACTCTGTGCTCAACAACTAGAGCTCAGTCCTAGCCCCTGCAGAAGACACACACATTCTCCCCACCAGCTGATTTTATTCCCATTTCAAAACTGAGCCTCAACCAGCATCACCAAGGCTTTCCTAGCTGTACTACCAAGGAACAATTTGGGACCCTAGCACAGAGGAAGCAAAGCTCTGAGGTACAAGGCCTTGCATCCTGACAAAGGAGATTGCATCTCTAACGTCGCTGCCTTCAGAGCTGGTGGGCACCACCAATGAGCCATACCAAGAGGCTAATGCAAGCATAATGCAGGTGATGCCCAGAGGCCAGCCCCCTCTCCCTGCACAGGCGAGGCAAGTCCTGCAAGTACCGTACCTTACAGGGCGAGGACTTCACGGCAGACTGAGCTGCAACCTCTCCAGTCTCCCAGAGGCTTTTCGTGCTGGCTACCATCATGCTCGTGGTGGGAAGATCAAGAGAGGGCTGTCGGACAGGTTTTGGAGCCTTTGTGGATGTCTGGAAAATAAATGGAGAAAGATCACCATCCGGGAGTGTGTGCTTGGTTCTTTTTTTCCCCTGTAATTGGAGGTCCTCAGGGCTGAGGGGTTGTAAAAGGAGACTTGTAGGGTCTTGCTAGTTCCTGCCAGATGCTCTCACCCTTTAAGCAGGGAACATGAGGAAACAGGGATGGGACAGCTCAGTAAAGAAACCTACTTTATGCTGCAGAGGGAGAGAGAAGAAACAGGAGAAAGGGTTGCGCCCATCCAAGCGGAGATGATTCAGTTGTCACCTCCCAGATCGTAAGACTAAAAGGCATGGTGGGAGAGCAATACCCAGCAAAAAGGGCTCCTTGGAAGGTGGGGACAGAGAGACCACAGAGCAGCCCACCTCAATAGCCTGTGTGTACTGCTCCAGCCTGTCATCAATCTTCGACACAGGAAGGGGAGGCTGAGTCTTCTTTATGCTGTTACTGGAGAGCAGAGGAGAGAAGAAGATTAAGGTGATCCCCCTCACTCCTGCCCTTCCCCACGGCAGGGCCCTCCGGCATCCTCCAATTGCAGGAAGGGACCTGCTTTACCCCGAGGTCACTCAATAGCCTGTGTGTACTGCTCCAGCCTGTCATCAATCTTCGACACAGGAAGGGGAGGCTGAGTCTTCTTTATGCTGTTACTGGAGAGCAGAGGAGAGAAGAAGATTAAGGTGATCCCCCTCACTCCTGCCCTTCCCCACGGCAGGGCCCTCCGGCATCCTCCAATTGCAGGAAGGGACCTGCTTTACCCCGAGGTCAACCCTAGAAATACCTTTTCTTTATTGAGCGGTTTTTCTGTCCGTGATCTAAAGTAGGAGAGAGAAGACAAAGATATTACTTTTGTCCATGGACCTCAGGTGGATGTAGGTCACCTCAGCTGACCATAATTCAACCATTTCTCTTCCCTGATCCCTCACCCACATTTTGGTTAGAAATGCCTCACTCGGTCTCATGTTCCCACACGGATCAGAGAGAGGGAGCATCCCCTTTCCTTCTTTCCAAGGTAGGTGAGCAGAATCACAACCAGTTTCAGGGACAAACCAACAATGTGCAGCTTGACTGACAGCTGAAACAGCAACCAAGACCATTTTCCTCTATCCCCTCTGCTGAAGGACCAGGTATCTATCTTGGATACTTGGTTTCCTAGCCAGACACGACAGAGTGGCAAGTGTGGAAAGACAAGGGGCAAAATTAAAGGCACTGACAGCCAAATGCGCAGAAGAGGAGCCAAGCATGAGAGCAGCATGGGCATGAGTTACATCCGCTTATCCGTACCAGAGAAGCACACAGCCAAGGCAAGTCAGCACATGGAACCACCTGCAAGGCAGCCCTTCAGGTCAAGCCGTCAGGAAAGAGATTTTTGCACAAGAAGCTCCTGCGCAAGAACTCTTTGGCCAGGACAGGAAGGCAAGCAAACACTTCACACCC
>NW_009632766.1:0-11745 GCF_000690535.1 Cariama cristata | reverse complement strand
TGGAGACATAGCTGCTATTTTGTTGATCAAATCCATTGGGATCTGACCATGTCCATCTTGCCATTTTATTCCTAAAACCTGGATCTTCTGTGCAGGTCCCTTCACCTTACTTTGCATTATGGCAAAACCAGCTTTCAGAAGAATTTGGATTATTTTCTTCCCTTTCTCAAAAGCTTCTTCTGCTGTGTTGCCCCATACAATGATGCCATCAATGTATTGCAGGAGTTCTGGAGCTTCACTCTATTCCAGTGCAGTCTGGATCAGCCTATGGCAAATGGTGGGGCTGTGTTTCCACCACTGGGCCAGTCAATTCCAGGTGTACTGGACGTCCCACAGAGTGAAAGCAAACTGAGGCCAGCACTCTGCTGCCAAGGGCAGTAGTGATACCAGTTGTGGCATACCGCTTTGCTGCCTTTGACTCAATTCGTTCTAGCATGTCTGGCACGGCAGCACTCAGCAGCAGTGTGACTTCATTCAGGCCACAGTAGTCTACTGTTAGTCTCCATTCTCCATTAGCCTTTTGCACTGGCCATATGGGGCTATTAAAAGGTGAGTGAGTTCTGCTGATCACCCCTTGGCTGTCCAGTCAACAAATCAGCGGATGGATCAGAATCAGGGAGTCTCAGTTTGTGTGATATTGCTGCTAGTGCACGGCTGTGGTACGACTGGCACCTGTTGTTCTTCAACATCCAGCAACCCTGTAACAGAAGGGTCCTCCGAGAAACCAGGCAAGGTGGACAGCTGTTCAATTTCCTCTTTCTCCAAGGCAGCTATACCAAAGGCCCACTGGTACCCTCTCGGGTCTTTGAAATACCCTCTCGTGAGATAGTCTATGCCAAGAACGCACAGAGCCTCTGGGCCAGTCACAATGGGATGGTTTTGCCACTCATTCCCAGTCAGGCTTATTTCAGCCTCCAATACAGTCAGCTGTTGGGATCCCGCTGTTGCTCCAGAAATACAAATGGGTTCTGTCCCTTCATAGCTTGATGGCATTAGGGTACACTGTGCACTGGTATCTACTAGAGCCTTATACTCCTGTGGATCTGACATGCCAGGCCATCGGATCCACACAGTGCAGTAAACCCAATTATCCCTCTCTTCCACCTGGCTGGAGGCAAGGCCCCTCTAGTACTGGTCATGAGATTCTCCACTCATTCTTTCTAAAAATGGATTAGAATTCCTTTCCATAGAATCAGTAGTAAGATCAGCCCTTCCACTCTGTTTGGCACACCGCTCACACTGCCCACAGAAGACTGGAGCAGCAATTTTCCTGGAAGAACCTTCATTTGATTGTTTTTCCATGCAATTCACGTACCTGTGCCTCTAGGGTCCAGGTAGATTTTCCATCCCACTTCCTCATGTCCTCTCCATGGTCCCACAGGTAAAACCACAGGGTACCCTGTGGTGTGTATCTCTATATCTTCTCTCTTGAGCAGAGGGACACTTATTCCTAATAGTTGAGATATTGGTCTGCACAGGCGAGGAGTGCGATACATCCTTCCTGAATTGCTGGAACTCTTGCGACAGTTTCTCAGCTAATATGTCTGGAAGTTTCTCCACGGTTGAGATGAGAGAGGAAGAGAGACTTTCTTTGTATTGCTGGAGTCAGGCAGCCAGTTCATCCACCATTGGTCCCTCTTCATCCTTCCAGTCCATTACTGCCAATGAGTTGGCATGCAGTGATGGTGCGCTCCGTGTAAACTTCGGCCACATGGGTCGTGTGCATTGGACTTCATCTGGATTGTGGGTAGCTGCGCATCGTCTGGGTCATAATAAACCATCTCCCACCCGGCTAATTCCCTCAGGTACTGGATACCTTTCTCCATGGAAGTCCACTTGCTTGGATGACATACAGCATCTTCCTTGAAGGGATACCTTTCCTTCACGCCTGACAGAAGTTGCCTCCAGAGGCTGAGGGCTTGTGTCTTTTTTCCAATTGCTTTGTCAACGCCCCCGTCCATAGAAAGAGATCCCAGCTGCTTGGCTTCCCTACCCTCTAATTCCAAACTACCGGCTCCATTATCCCAGCATCGGAGCATCCAGGTGATGATGTACTTGCCTGGATGACAGCTGAAGTCTTTTTCCATATCTCGCAGCTCACTCAGGGACAGGGATTAGGTGATTAATAAATTAATTTACCCAGGCCAAGTCTGTTTTGCTTGTGACTGAAATTGCTAAGTGATCTTCCTGTCCTTGACCCATGAGCCTTTCATCACATTTTTTTTTTCCACTGTCCAGCTGAGGAGGGGAGTGATAGAGCGGCTTGTGGGCACCTAGTGGCTCGCCAAGGTCAACCTACCACAACCATCCAAGTATTGGCTAATCTCTCACAGTTGCACCCTTTCCAAAGGGAAATAAAAATACAGTTTAAAGTCAGACAGTCCATCACTGCATTTGAGCAAATGTAACTTGAAGTATTTTTACTGCAAAATAATAATACAAAATAGTATGTGGAAGCACTTTGTCTTAAACACAGCTTTACACATCCTTAATCTGTCTAAGATCTTTTTCTTACATACAGGTTTAGGACTCTTAATACTTTTAACAATAAAACTTTACATTCCAATTACTGTGATCAGTTCAGCTGACACATAGTAAATAATTTAGTCCATCCTTTGCTTTTCATGTCTGTAGCTTGATTTTTATTCTGGCTGATAAAAATTAAAAGATGCTGCATAGAAAATTTAACAGTTAATACATTACTTATTCAGCAACCAAGTAAGATTCAACTTTCCAGTTTCCTAGTTTATCTAAATATAGGTACAGAAATCCTGTAACAAAGCTTTAACTTACATTTAGCATACCTGCTTTCTGAACAATTTAATTACTATAATTTCAGCCTGAGCTATGAATATTAATAAGAATTATTTCTTCCTTCCTGTTCCCTGAAGCATGCATTTATTGCCTAGTAGCTGTTCCATCCCAATCCTCAGTCTCTGCACAATACATGTACTTAATCTTGTTAGCAATACATCTGCATTCTCTCCAACATCTTATTCCCTCATCTTTTCCCAACAACCTGACTGCTCTTCAGGTTTGTTTGGATTTTTTTAAATATCCATTCCAAACTGCTCCAACCAATACACAACATAAAAGTTACTTGACAAAAACCACAGAGGTATTTAGCAATTCTAAGTAAGTTGAGTTATGATGTTTTCAATAACAGCTTCAGTTACCAAATAAGCAGTGAACAGCTTATACAATCTTAAACTTACTCTTGTCACAGCATATAGCTAGTTCCTCTAACCATGTTTATCAGTGATGAGAAGCTTGTAAAAATATTAGAGGTAATCACTGTCATTCCTATATGAACATTTCAAATTACATTCATCCATGTTCAAATATGCTTATTAATCCAACAGAATTGCATCTTTATAGTTTAGTTTTGTACACAAAAATATTCGTATTTCTTAAAATGTACACATTCAATCAGATTTAAAGATCAGCCAAAGCATGACTGATTAAAGGAATTCTGAAGAATAATGCGCTGTTGATACTGCTCAACAATATCTGAGGTTTACAGAGTTAATAGTTGCTACAAATCCACTTGCGTTGCATGAACTAGTATTATGGACATCCACACAGTATCTGCTTAATCGTTTGGCTTGCCAAGTACAACAGTCTAGGGGTTTTCAATTCACATCAAATGGCACCCAGGCTTTCTACATTATCATGCTGTGACCTGCTGATCTAAAATAAAAATAAAAAGTACACATTTAGCCTGTAGTGTCATTTCTCTGTTTGCACGTGACTTCGCTCTATATTAGAAACTAATACCACCAACACGTCTGCTTTCCTTGATATGTTTTGCCCCATATTCCTTCTGTTCCATCTTTTTTTATTATTATTTTATAATTAGATAACAGTGGATTCACCTATTATTTCAGAATATCCAATTTCAAGGAACTTCAGCTATAGCTTATGATGACTTAGAGTAATGGGCAAACATGTATAAGGACTGTAATACATAAGGAGATAAAGACCTATATAATCCTTGCAGTATTTTCATATAAACGGATTAGCTTCTTGTTAACTCAGAATGGGATAAGCAGATCCAATTTCCAGTAATATTACTTACTTCCTTCCCTCAGCTTTTTTAATTCCTGTATTATATCATTATACACACAGGATAAAAGCTCCTCTTGGGATTTGGTTCCATCCAGATAAACTAAGAAAGACAAAAGACACCGTTTTCATGAGTTCTATGCCAGTTATCTGTAATAGCAATTGGCAAAGTTTTCAGTATTCCTATGGGTGCCATCAGAAGAGATGAAAAAATAAAAACCAAGAACAGTATCTTCCTTTCCTTCTTTCCTAAATTCATTTTACATGTTAAAAAATAACATAATGGAAAAATATTCTAGTTAAGAATTAATTTACAATTTTTTGTGGTATAAAAGTCTCCATAAGGGTAGTGGTAACAGTGTTAGGACAGTAGAGCAATGGAGTAATTCAGTAGAAAGGTTCCTCTATGCAGTGGAAGACCTCAGGTTCTTCTTCAGCTTCAGGGTTTGAGCAAGTCAAGGAAGGGCACTGTGGTTCCCATTCTCACTGCACAGTAAGAAGCAGCTGATGAAGCAGCCACCTGATTTCTCTTTCCTCTGGCCCCTACTCCAGAATTTGGCAGTCCAAGAACTGTACAAGTGTGAACATCACGCAAGCTCATGGCAGCGCCCCATCAGCTGGCCCAGCTTTGACACTTCTCATGCCAGACTGGTGACCGTAGTGTGTACAGTCAATACCTAGGAAGTACCTTCAGCTTCTTATAGGACCTCAACCAGGATTTCAGTTCTGTTCTGAAGAATTCTGCCAGTGCATCAGCTATTGTCTCAGAAGCTTCCTATTTAGCTATTCGCATGTATGCACACGTGCATGCACAAACTAGCTTGTTAAATGGACTCAATTAGTGATCAGAACATTTCTATTTTTTAACTTCATAATTTTCATTATTAAAAAAAACAGTAACAAAACCTCATAGACTTGAAAAATAAACCAACAAAAGGTCCAAACATACTGTCCAAGTGCCACAAAAACATTTGAAGATAATTTTGTCCCATTCAGAAAAAAACCACAACCCAACAAAAACTGCACAAGTGCCACCCTAAAGCATTTTATAAGTTTGAAATTAAGCATACCATACCAACGTTACTTGCTTTCTCTTCCAGTTCATTTTTGTATTTCAGATACATAGGCCACACGTGTCCATCGAAGTACCCCGGTGTATCTGCTGGCTGATAGACTCTGGTGCTACACAAAAATATATTTGCTTTCCCATACAAGTTTTACATTTTCCCCTAGTGTCAGCTGGTTTAATAAGAGCATCTATCCAAAACAAACAAAAAAAAAGACTAACAGGCTACATAACTGTTGAAGCAAAGGAGGCTCCTTTATTTTAATATAATCTGTGATATGAACTCTTGCTAACTTACCTTTTTCTGTCAAATTATATTTAAGATAAGGTAAAAGTTTGGGGTTTTTTTGTATTTTTTTTTGTTTTCTCCAAATTGAAAAAGGTATTACATATAAATTAAGCGGTATTGAAAGTGTTACCAAAACAAATTACTTTTTCTCTTTTTTTATTAGGTATACAGATTTCTCAAGTTTTAAATGACTAGTGGTTTAAATGACAGCCTGGACACTAACATCCTTTAAAGGTGAGTCTAGTGAGAAACTAAGTGGAATCAACTAAAGCCAGTTGAATAGAGGATTTCTTCACTCAGCCAGCAGATTCTGACTTCCTGCACATGTATTGCTCCAAGCACACGGTATTGCTCCAAATTTGGAGGCAAGTCAGACACTGACTTAATAACCTAAATCAGATATATGCTACAACTAATGCACAGTCTAAACAAAGCGTGCGCTAAAACTACACATGAACACAATAACCATCATGTAGCTGTATTCAACCAAGGATAAGACTGCTTAGCATTTTTTAAACTGTTTCTCATTTTAAACATGGTTCAACTCCAATATGCAGTCAGTAATCTAAATAATAATCATAATCTAAATAATTTATCTGAACAATGAATGCTGTATTCAGTATTTGTAAAACATTTAATATTTTAATAACCCTGTGCTCTAAAATGCAACACCCCCCCCCTAAACAAAAAAAATCCCACATATCTCTGCATGCTTTTGTTAATGTTAGTTAAATATCCACACAGTCTTCTCTGAGAATCACAGAGGAGAGATGATCTTAATAGCTTACATTTGGCAAGCACCGAAGAAAAGCTAGTACAAAAGAACCACTCCAGGTTAGGGGGTACAGTGACACTCTGAGCAACAACTGAATAATCTTACCTCCTTCTCCGTTTGCACTCTTCATAAGGAAGGGTCAAAAAATATCTTCTATTCCACAGTTCATTAAGCGGCCTAAGATAATAACATATTTAGTTCCCTCTTCCTTTTAAGGGCAGCTTTTAATATACTAGGTTACATATTATTGCTTACTCATAATTGTATAGCAGAAACCCTTCAACAATCAAAATATAAACATCTTCCGTATTTTTCAGATTGTCACATGTATTCTGTGGCTTTTCTGTCACAACACCTGAGCTTGCTGGGCTTTTCATCCAGTTGTGAATACTTTTCACCATTTCATCCATATAGAGGGCATCAAGTACTAGATGAAAACAGAAAGTTAGGCACCCCTTAAAAACAGAGAATTAAAAAAAAAACCCAAACAACTCTTAAGTATCCCTAGGTTAATCAGTAAGAATCAAATAATCTACATACAAGTCTAAATGAAAGGGAAGAGGATTACCCCCAAAATTCTCTCTCATGCATATAAGTAGTTACATGTTTGTAGCTGATGATACTGTGAAACTAAAGCTTTCTACAGGATTGGGGTATTTCTAGTGGGCGTGGTCTCTCTGAGCTCTGTAGCACCAAAGCCTGTCCCTTGACCATAGAAACCGCAGGGACTGTTCTCTTCCACAAAACTTGTAAAGACTTAGCCCGAGATCTCCAACCATGTCAGTTGTCACTGACACAGGTGAAGGAAGCAGGCGCTCAAAATTTTTTGCTTTAGGTTTTTATCCAGTTCAGCTATTTGGAGGGTGAGGATGGATGGATTGAAAGGAGGATGGTATACAAAGGAAAATAGCACAATGTAGCACTTGTTTTCGTCTGTAGACATGTAAGAACGTATTAGGTAAGTACTGAATGGTGGAGAGAAGGCAGCCTTTGGATGACATAAGAGCAAACACCTTTTAGAGGAGCTCTAAGAGCAGCATTAAACCCAGATATTTGAACCAGAATGTCCAACTTACCCCTCCGGTTTCACAATCCAGTTTCATGAAGTCTAGAAGTTGAGCCAAAGACTGCACAGCTGATAAGCCAGTTTTAAGATACAATTTAAGGTTCTGGCCAATGTTCTGAGTAATACATTTTGTGATCACGAAGTATCAACAGAGATTAGCTAATAAGGAACTGTTCCCAACTACATGTGACCTGAACCAAAGTGCTAGCCTAAAGTGGATCTGGTTGAGCCAGCATTAACCATGAATTTCAAAACATTCAGTCTATGTGCGAGATCTGACATGAAATAAAGGTGTCAGGATCAGACCCAAGTTTTGACTGATTTGGAAGATGACAACGAAAGAGACTCGATGGTGATATCCCATGAGTTCATTATCAAAGTGAAAAAAAAAATCCATCATTACATAGAAAGTGATGAGGTTCGGCTTATGCCAGTGCTGCAAGCCAAGACTTTTAACTGAACAGTACTGTTTACTATTGCACCAGACACAGCTGTAGAAGTAGAGGAAAAGATTAAAAAGAGAAGAGGGAAGGTCAAGACCTAGCTTGAGCTATTTACTAGTTCAGCAAGTTTTCTTATTTATCTTAGTGAGCTGAAAGAAACTGAGCAAAGGATTGCTCTGAAACAACCATTTGTTTACTGCCTTGCTCAGAAGGGAAGAGAGACAGGGTGTAGAGGGGAAGAAGCACTGAAGCTCAGCACAACAGAAGTTCAGTACAGTGTTCAAAAGCAATGCATCAAAGTTACTGACCATCATATAGCTTAAATCCACGTTCATCTGTTTCTACTTCAGACTCTGGCTGAAGGGGAAAAAATTGAATATTTTCAAGCCTGGTTTTATGACCACTGTCACAGATACACACTCTTCAGTTACAAAGATATGGGTTATACACTTTTGTATCCCAATCAATTAAATTTATCTTCAAAATTAAATGCTGTATACAACTGTTAAAATACAATACAAACACTTTATTTAATCTAGAACAACAAATTCTCCAAATCATACCTCTTAAGTTCATTAGAGCTCACTTCAGAAGGAAGAGCTCCTTCACTCTCCTTAACCAACAACTCCAAATCAATGCAAAAGTTGCTTTTCTGTTTTGATTTGGGAGACTAAGCAAATACCTATTACTGTATGGGTGTAGGGTTAACACAATATAATTAACTTCATTAGCTCAGAGTATTTGGGAAAATGCATCCAACGTACACCCATTCCTTACTTTAAAAGGGTATCAAAGAAGACAGTAAACTTCTTTTTGCTGAGTATACTCAGTGGTTTTGGCCATTGGAAGTTCAGTTACCACAGTGCTCATTTTATTTCTCTTTCTCATGAAGTTAACATTATTTTAAACAGCATCGATTTAAAAAGTTTATCAATAGGAGAACTGAAAAGAGAAGAAATGATACTAAAATCTACTTGAGCTTACTTCTACCTATCAGGTCTTTCCATCAACACCATTACCTTAAAGAAGTCATCTTGAGAGATAACATCACAGTTATGAAGCATTTTCTTAAGGTTTTCTGCCAGCGTCGTTTTTCCCCCATTTGTTACACTGAGTTAGAAAACAGTAAAAACTGCATCAAGACAAAAACCAATCTTTTAAATATGTGTACAAGCTTACACACACATTTCTATATGGTTAGACACAATGACACAATCCAAAACACCCCAAAAGTTTGTTCACATTAAATACTCTCTACCTCTAGAAATTTTCTGGCAGGTTCCAACAGCTTTCAGACAGTAAATATGGCAGTGCCAAGAAAGAGGTTACAGAGGTGGTACCTGAGATCTCCAACAGAGACAGAACAATTTCTTAAGAGTTACATGCCATAAAATGGGACAATTATATGTTGTATTTCTAATCTGTTTCAAAAAATACCCCTTCAGATATAGAAATCACATCACTTCATTCTGAAAGGAACACCAGTCTTGAGCTGTAGAGGAAATGTAATTTGCTGATACTTACCCTCCAAGGCCAATAACCAATACTGTCATTGTTTTCTCCTCAGTTCTTCCTTTTCACTGTCAAAAACAGTAGCCAGTGAAAACTCTTAATTCAGTAACAAGGAAAGCATCTATTGTATTAAGAAATACCAATTATAGATAAGACTTATCTTCTGCCCTTTTGTCTTTTTTTTTTTTTTTTTTTTGCAAAGCTACTGTCAGAACCTCAATTGATTGTTCTAACGCTAACAAAAAACCCACAACTTATATGCCACATTGCAGGTTTCAATGCATTTTACCTTAGACAGTATTTTAATAATTTGCGGGGCAACTCTGAGAGACTCAGTACTACTAGTATTAATACCACAGAAGTCACTAAAGAAAAGCACAATCACTAGCTCAAGCATTAACAGTATGAAAAAGACAGGTAAAGAGAAGCTGTGGTGGCAAAACAAACAAAAATCTTAAAAAAGAAACAAGTGACAGGCTGAGGAGAAAAATGTTTTCAAAATTTCATGAAGGGATATAACAAAGAGTCTGTTCAAAGACTCTTTTATGAATCTGGTCTCAGCAGCGTAAGAATTCACCATTTAATCATGGTGAAACAACTCCCTTGTTGTGAGAGTTAAACAGCACAGACCATACAAATGCTCCTCCTCTGTTCCAGCACAGGATAATATGGAGTCATTAAAACTACCGTAAAGGCAGTTTAAGCCATCCTAGCTGACTCAGCACTGAGAAGGACTAGGTAGCACTTGATCTTCTCCAGAAAAGATTGATCAAAGACTGAAACTCTGAAAAAGGTTACATTTGTCCACCCATATTCCTGTTGCTGCCAAGAAACCAACTCTGAGGCTCTGGCTGGCTGAACACCTTCAGTGGTCAGAGCTGCCAGAAGACACAATCCTGTCTCTCCCTGCCTCTTTTCCCAGAACTTCCTTCTGGAGCGGGTGTTTGCAGAGTCCATAGTGATCTATACTGGAAAAGTACTCCAGCTGAAAAACAATTCTGCAAAGGAGAAGGGAGGGGGGAGGAATGTTAAGTTTTCAGCTGAACAAATTCCCTCCTGTTTACCACCCAGTTACCCATGCCTGCAAATGTATGGCGTAGCAGAAGGACAAGCAATAAGGGGCCTGTTTCTCTCGGCAGCATCAGCACTAGTCTGTAGAGTTTGTCAAACTAGTTTAACGTTTGTCAAACGTTGCTTTCCATGAGCACACACCAATTAATAGCTATTTAACCACAGGCAAACACGCTGTTTTTCACCTGCTCTGTCCTCCTAGGTCACACTTAAGGAGGTAAGGCCTATGACAGCTAAGATCTGAAAGGACTGAGCAGGTAACACAACAATAAACAAGAATCTGTACTATACTAGAAAAAAGGCCGTTACAGGGCAGCAGTATGAAAGTAAAACAACACTATTTCTGTGAAAGTTTTAGACAGACATGGAGTCTGAAATAATAGTATCCTTTTGTATTTGTTGCAATGGCTGGAAGTTCAGCTGTTTCACAGGTCTATGATGTGATCTTTGCATGGTTGCTTTATAACTTTTTTCTGTTTAAAAAAGAAAAAAAAAAGACATACTGTCTAGTCAAAGTCATCACCAGTATGATAGCCATTGCTCTGCAATAGCGCTGCGTATCTACAGTAGTTGGCACTGGCAAGTTTTATAAGTTAGCCTGTGAGGGTTTTCTAAGTATACAGTAATTCTCAAGTTCAATAATGCAACGCATTATTAGATAGCATTAATAGATAATTTAGATTAATAATTTAGATTAATAGATAGCATTAGCTATCTATTCAAAGAGTGCAAACAGATGATCTGTTCTCAGGAAGTGATGATAGTTGTTCCATTAAAAGAAAAAAAACAGCTCTTTTCTAAAAATCATCAGTAAGGTTTGTGTTCCAGAGGATTAGCCTTTGTCCCACAAAAACATGCTATGTAACAAACTAAATAACATCTAGACACACATGCTGAGCTTTGGACTCTTAATTTACGTCATTGTCTGTATGAAAGTTAATCCCAGTTTAAGGCAAAAAACACCAGGATGAAAAAAACCCACCAACTCTTCCTCCCCCTAGACTGACGTGTAACACAAATTGCAAAGGCAAATTTTTCACCAATGTTGCAACACAGAAATCCTGAACTACTCTACCTGGGTTCGGTTTAGCATCTTTAAACAGAACATAAACCACGACAACCCTAACGCAGAACTGCCATCACTCTATTTTTAACGGCATACCGCGACAAAGCTGTAGCACGCAGTAACAGCCAGGGCATGCTTCCTTCTAGGCACCACCAGACACGGGTAGGAAATGTCTCCCCTGGGCACCAAAACCACACACGGACTGGCGGAGGGGCCAAGGGAGGGCACGCCGACTGCCACAGAGCCCCAGCCCTCCCCCAACCGCTGACAACGCTTCAGCGACTCGGGGATTAACATTTATCTTTAGCCACCGCTTAAGGACACCGGGAGGGGACCCAGAAGAAACCGTCCCGGCCGAAGGGCTTCCACGCAGGCGAAGCCCCCACCTCTCA
>NW_009632765.1:58394-94100 GCF_000690535.1 Cariama cristata | reverse complement strand
TGATAGGACAAAGAGAATGAATTTAAACTAGGAGAGGGAAGACTTAGATGAGACATTCGGAAGAAATTCTTCACGGTGAGGGTGGTGAGGCAGTGGCACAGACTGCCCAGAGAAGCTGTGGATGCCCTGGAAATGTTCAAGGCCAGGTTGGATGGGACTTTAAGCAACCTGGTCTGGTGGAAAGTGTCCCTGTCCATGGCCGGGGAGTTGGAACTGCATGGTCTTTAAGGTCCCTTCCAACCCAAACCATTCTATGATTCTTTGATCTATGCTACGTTAAAATCAACAGGAAGACTCATGCTGCTTTTGATAAGAGGTGAATCCAGATTCATGTTTTCAAGTGATCATGAAACATAACTATGTACCTGCAGTCCAGTCCAAGATTTTTAAGCACCTTTAGTATTATTGACAAGGGAAGAAATATGACACAGAAAAAGGCAATGTATCTCATTCTTGAATCAGGAGAACTGAAATCAGGATTGCTATAGTCTTGCTATATCTGCAAAGAAATTTGATAAACACTGGTCATTGTATAGTTAGTGTAAAAATTGTACCAGTGATTTTACACTCTTCCAACATGTGGAAAATTGTGCTGCTAGAACTGGAAGTGAGACTGCTGATTAAATATCAGGGTGAATTATCTACTGTTAAATTAGTTTTAATTAAATTTAATTTTGACAATAGAAATTAATTGTTTCACTGGCCACAGGACTGAACAGTACATTGCAAGGACATCTAATCAACAGCAGTTCTAACAGCAGAATTGGCATACGGGAAGCATTTGTCGACGTGTAATTAGGACTCAATCCAACCCTCATTGAAGTAAACTTTCCATTGATTTTAATAAGAAATACATTAAACTCTGGACACCACAGTTCACTATAATGTGGTATCTCTGCTTTTAGAAGTTGGCGTTAGATCAAATTCTGTAATTTAGCTTACAAATTTGCTACAGGGAGTGACCTTACCCGTATTATGTGGTATGACAGCGAGAAAACAGCTGCTGTCAACTTCCAAGAATGGTAGTTTTATAAGCTGGGAAAACAGTTTGTCATGGTAGATTGTTATAGTGAAGTAGATACAGGTTCAGGAAACATGGCAGAAAGATAATTGCCCTGTAAAAAGAGCACTGAAATTCTTTGGTTTCCTAACTGTGCAAAAAAGAACAATTTTGATGACTAAATAGGCACTCTGAGGAAACTTTCCAAAGCTACTCATATGGCATAAAAATTCAAAGGCAAGTCTTTGAAGTTTTTTATATTCCTCATTCTCACAGTAATTGATAGCTTAGTAATCAACAGATGAATCAATTATTTAATTTTTTTAGATGTCTTTTTTATAATCTTAATTTAGTTCAAGTTTAAAAAATGACTTATTTTCAATAAATGGACCCAGTGTGCAATCCACACCTCTGTGACTATAACAGCTGTACTTGGGAGTTCTTTGCAGTTCTTCTATAGGACTGGCCACTCTTCCAAGCTCAGTGCTTAAGCCAGTGCTTGTCATACTTTGGTGCATGGAAATAGGTATCTGCATAAAAAATGGCTTCATTTTTTTCTAGGCCACCTACAACTACATCCTTCAGAAAGTCACGGCATTTTTGCAGCGCTTAAACATCTGCTGTGTGACTGACGCTAGCTGCCTACATAATTTTATTAATGCTATTCAATAATGATATTTTGGCACATGTTCTCTCAGCCTATTAAAATGGCAATTGTTGGAGACAGCAGCCACACAGGCTGATCAACAGGAAAGATTTGCAGTGCAGATGTCTACAGCTGAGCCAGTTAGAAAGCCTTTTTTATAGCCAGTGGGGAGAAATGGGCACTTTTAGGTTGTGATTCATCTCACCCTACAGTAGACATCTAAAATAAGGTAGATGAACTCAGTCTTAAAATTGTGTAGTATAAAAGAAACTGAAGGTGACTGGCTTTGATATAGGGGTTCACACTGTAGATACATACAGTTAAGTGCGATGAATCTTGCCCTGCTGGAGGGATTTTGACCTGGCAGCCCTCAGCATCACCCTCTGATGGCAAGCAACCAACAGTAGTGGAGTAGTATTATCTAAAATACTGTGTCTAATACTTTTCGTACAGGGAGATTTTAACTTACTTTCTGGCCTCATGACCTGCTGTAGGTTTGAGTCATCAAGAAAATCTCCCTTACTGTAAAAAGATGCATTCTTGAGGTCATAGGTAAAAGTGTACTATTAAGTCATCATTTGTAAAAATTATCCCTGATAATAAGGATAACACTATAAATAAGGATATAAATGTAAATACAGATAACACTGGAAATTGCTGCTGACTCTTTAAATGACTTATTTACCAAAATCCCAACTCATTTAAACCATCTGCCTGTCTCAGGGACTAGAGTAATGCATGTAGAATTATTGGTTTAGTCTTATCTCAGTGTATGCTGAATGGAGATGAATGTGTTCTTACCTTACAGTTGTGGTGTAGAAAAAATTTGTATGTGTGGATGTCCATGCTACTGTCCTAGAGTACTAACAGAGTCTGAAGAAGCTAGTTTAGAGCTGGCTTGGGTGTTTCTGTACTATCCTTTAGTTATGTCTATCATGAAATGTAGAGGCACTCTAGGAAGAACGGGGTACCTAGGCGTATCTAAATGGGAAAGGTGTCTCAAATGTATACTTTTCATTGAGTGGCTACGAATGCTGAATGATGGTATTTGCAAATTAAAATATTGCATCTTGAGGAAAAAAAACCAGAAAGTAAAGATTCTTGAGCCATTAAAACTTGATTGGAAGAAAAACCTTTTTGCTAACGACAATCAGGTCTTAACTGGTTGCTTGCAAAACCCCAGAGTGAACAGATTTGTGATTACTGTAGACAGCCAATGAGAATTACGCAAAAGGTCTGTCTTTAAGTGAAGAATAGATGATCACATTCAAGCATACTGGATTGAAATATTTCCTATTCATATTACTGTTAGGTTGCTTATAGCACACCTTGAAAATAACTGTACTGTGCTTATGAAGAGTCAAACTTCACATACCTACTGGTGGATTGGCCTGTGCCTAACTTGTGTAGGCTCTATGAATAAATCACCATCCATGCTCAGGCTGGCTTCTTCAAGAAGTTCAAACCATACATAGTTCTCAGATTTATAGGTGGAAGATTAATTTGAGCTTGAGAATGGGTTACAGCCCCATTTGCCTGTCATTGTCACTGCAAATGTGCTCCACAATGTGGTTGGTGCTCCAATACCCACAAGGATTTTCCAGGACTTGCCTTGCTGCTCTAGGGTTTGGGTTTTCCTTCTAGACATTGTGCTGCCATCTGATGATCAGGTGTCCTGCGCATGAGAAATGGTAGCAGCTAAATGAGCTTTCCAGGGGTTAATGGTATTTTTAATAGACCTGCCTCCTGTCTAGGTGCCTGAGAAGAAAAATCTACAGGAACTCAAGAATTAATTACCTCTGACACTAAGAAGGAGTGGAATTGAAAGGGTGATCCCAGAGAAGGGAATAGAAAGATCTAATTAATAGATTGTAAACCTGAAAAAAACTACTGTGACCATCTGATCCCATGTAGCAGAGGTCACAGGTCTTCCCTGAATTAATTTTTACTTGAACTTGCGCATTTCTTTTTAAAAGCTATCCAATGCTGATTTATAAGTTGCTAGTGATGGAAAATCTTGCAGACATCTTTAAGCTGTGCCAGTGATTAATCATCTTCAGTGCCGAAAAAAAAAAAAGCTTTATTTTTGGTCTGAATTTGTCTGATTTCAACTTCCATGAATCTCAACTGTGAGTTGTTATAGAACATATTGAGTCAATTTCCATTCTTTTGCTCTTCTTCCAGCAAAAGATATGGTTCTGTTTTCCTTGGACTATCTACATTATTTTAAGGTCATTGAGAGAGACAAAATGAGAGAGAGAAAAAAGGAAAGAAAGAAAGAAACTGATGGTCAGTGCCAATATGAGACTTGGGATTTCTTGCTCTGACACCCCCCACTTCACCAAGCTGATGGAAATAATTCAGAGCTATGTTTTGGAAAGGTGTTAAGCATTACTTGACACAGCAGGCATGCAGGGAGCATTTAAAAGCACCTCTGCACCCACCTCCTTTTGCTTCTCATGGATCTAGGCACTTCTGAAGACCCAATAACAATGCTTTAGTACCGAATAGTTCTCCTGCTGCCTTCCTTGCTGCAACCTTTAATGTCTCTGCCTCATTTGCCCAAGGAAAATCTATGCAGAAATGGAGAAGAATGCTGTAAGGTTAAACTTTAGAAGACTGAGATGTGTCCATGTGCAGGGGGAAAGGGGACCATATGAATACGTAAGACAGATGTGAGTGTTGGTTGGTAACTGTTCAAAGGAAGAAACACTTCCATATCATATTTCTGGCTGGGAATCTCTGAAATCCACAGCTTTTTCTGAGCTGTTGTAAACCACTGTTCAATCATCTATTTCCTTTCTGAGTACCCCAAAGAAAGAATATAACCACTGCCTGACGATCCACACTGTGGATTCGGAATCTGCTCCGTACCACTCTGAAGTCGGCAGAAAGGCACTCTGGATGGCAGCAGGCACTGGGTGGCCCTTTCCCCCAGCACGTTCCCCTGATGTCCTCTCTCTGATGGTATGCTTCTTGCAGCTAATCATCGGGACAGTCTACATTTCTTGGCTGGCTGGTGAGTGTTTGAACTTCAGTTCTCACCTGCAACCATAATTCTTTTACAGTAGCAATATCAAGTCTAAAAGCAGCATAATTGATGTGACTATTTTTTGGGTGGACTCAAAGAAATGAGCTGAGGTGTGTCTAGATTGTTCCAGTCAGGTTTGCTAATTTTCTCTCTCTTTCTCTTGTCCTCTTTTTCCCTCTTTCTCTGCTTTTTCTCTTTTTTCCTTCTCATTCTTTTGAGAAGAATGTTTTGGGTTTTTTTTTGCCAACTGTTTTTGTTGTGAACTGCCTTTGATTATGAAGCAGAATGAATTATTGGTTTTTGACTGCTCAGGATTATCAAAAAGAATGCTTTTGTGCTGTTTCTTGTCTTATATTTTAAACACAAAAAAGTTTTAGGGTTAACTGTCAGTTCCTGTGCACTCAAAGACATCTGAAATCCTGCCTACTTTTCTTAGTCCCTCTCAATTACTCAGGAAAAGGTCCTGTTTTTCTTTAATGGGAGCCTTGTCTGGGAATCGGCTTCAGGATGAAGGTCTGTCCTTTTATTCATCTCTCTTTTGGGGTCCAGTTGACTAATATTGCAAGATAGTATTAATACTTTGCTGTCAGAACTTGTCAATCCAGAGAAAGCAAGTCTGACTCATTGGAAAATATCCCCATGAGAAAGACTTTCACAACTGCCTATCTGAATGTATGGAAAGATAAACGCTACAGTTCAGACTTTTCCTCCAGAGAGAGACTGTTCTTCAGGAAAAGTCAAAACAGACACATGCTCGAAGTAGGCTCAACAGATTTTACAAGATATGACATAAACGACAAAGAATTTCTAGCAGTGGCTCTCTGCAGACAGATTTACAGAAGATCGAGGGCTTGAGGATTAAACTCTCTGTTGGCTGGGGTGAGACAACCTGATTATTCTGTCCAGCTGGAAGACAGACTAGTAGCAAGGTCCATCTCAAGAAAACTAATCTATTTAAATGGTGCAATGCTGTCTTCATCTGGCAGTGCTGGAGTGACACTGAACATAAACACTCATGGATTGTGGCTTGCATTGATATCCTTAAAAGAACAACAAGAGGCATGAGGAAAATGGTAGCAGGTGCTAAATTCATCACCTCAAAAACTGACCAAAGGGAACAAAAAGTAAATTGAAGGGATAACTTTGTATAGTAGGGAGCTATGCAACTGTAGGCCATTGGCAAGACGCATCCAATATTCTATGCATATGAAAAGAAGATTAATGTTACATTTAACCCAATTAAATATTTTTGATATAAAAGTACAGTCGGACAAATACACATCAGGAATTTTCACTGCTAAAATTGTGTTCTATATTCCATACACTGCTGGTTTTTAGTTTGCATTTTTCACTGAAAGTCACACAGCCAAACAGATCTCTGCTGGCATCTAGAAGATTCGTGTGGAGAAGCAAGAAGTTGGAAGGATAGAATGGGAAAAATTATGTGAGTAAAAATAAATGGGGAAAAATTCAGTATAAAGGCATTTTAAAAAGATGCAGATGAACCTTAGCTTCAGATGACATGTTTTTTTTTTATTATTTAAACAAAACACCCTGAAAAACATGAAGACAATTTTTTCTACAATTTTTTTAAAGTGTCACCTGACAGAATATTTAAAATATAATTCATTTATGGACACAGAACTAAAATGCTAAGGAGAAACACATTTTCTGAAAAGTAATGCTGAAAATCATGTCCTGAATATATTTGTATATCTGTTTATTTCTAGTGCAACTGTGGACAGAACTGACTCAGGTCGATACTGGGATGTTAATGTTGAAAAGTCTTGTCTAATTTTTGCTTCCATGAGTAGTTCTGAGGGCTTCTATGTGGCTGTCTACAGTGGTGGAGGGCAGCAAATCTGCCGTCCTGCTCCAAACCATGCAGCTCTCTAAATACCTATGAAAGTTGTACATTGCTCTCCCTGATGTACCCCCTCCTACATATTCCCTGGTAGGAACCGTTTCTCTAAGGATCATCCTTGGAGACCACTCCAGAATAGTATCATCATGGTGATGCAGTCTGGACACGTACTCTTTTCTCTGCCTTATTTCCATGGTGGCAGTCGTAAAGGTGGTGTGCATTGTCCTACCTACTCTGCCTCAGTCTGTCCCTCTCTGTCCCAGGTAAACTTTCTGTTTAACAGGGAAACTTTCTGTTTAACAGGGAAATGGAATGTGCAGAATTTCCTCCATGTGCTTATCTGGGGGGAACGATGTGGAACAACTATAATGAGTAATTTCTCTTTTGAAAATGATTTACAGACCTTAATTAAAATGTTTTGCTGTTACCTACTGCTCTTCGCTCAAAGTGCCTGATGAAACAACATTGGTATTATTATCCCCATTTTATAATGCAGATATCAGGGTCTGGGTGTCATATGGGCTAGAGTCTATAATTTCTTTAGCTGGAGTAGAGGACTGTATTGCTTCAGAGAACTGAGTTCAGCATTATTTAACCAAGGCCAAAGGCAAGTCACAAGCTGTTTTAGGTTTATAATAAAAATTTCCTGATTTTCAACCCTTCGCTCATTCCACTCAACCATACTGGCTCTCTGAAGTGCTAGTGGTGCGGAAGGAAGAAGATGCTTTATGATCCTTGATGACTATAATGTAGCAAATAAAGCTCTAGGGTGCTTTCAAACTCACAGTGATCTCGTGGGGTGGAAAATTAATCATGCTGCAGCTACTGGAGAATATATTTTTTTTACATTAGCTGCTTGGGTCTTTTTCCAAACCAGAAGATGATAAAGCACTTCCCACCACTGGATGAAGACAAAAGAGAGTGTCATCAACACAAGCAGTAAAAAAAAGCTGAATAAGCTTGTTTGGACTCCTGGTTACTAATCTAATTCTGTTACAATCATTTTTGGCTCTAGAAATAAGAACTATTTGCAAAATAAACAGATTTTTTTTTTAAATGTCCCAGTCAGATTGTTGCAAATGTTGGATCTCAAATGCTTGATCTAGTCTCTCAAACTTAGCTGCCAATCTTTCCTTACTACTGAATATTGGTATATTCCGTATGAATGTATAGACAGTTAAACTTTTGGAAAGTACTTAGAAATTGTTTCCTGCAGTCAGTATGTGTCAGTAGATGCAGCTAAAATAAAACACAGACAGTGGTTTGAGGTTTCTTGACACTTCCAATATTCCTACTGAAAAAAATCTTAGTCAGCTTTGTTTTTTCCACTTCTTTCTCACAGACTAATTTTGTCTTCTTACACCAGATATCTTTCCAGACACCTCTTCCATACTGTAAATATTGGGAGGGTCCCTTTATGTTCCCAGATTCACTGTACGCAGGCTAATTCACAAATGCTCCAGGTTCATACCCACAACACAGGGTTTATTTTCCAGCTGAAAGCTTGGCGTTATCTAAATGAGGCCATCTGGGGTTTCCGACATGGTTGCAGTCTCCTTGTAAGCCTGTAACATCCTCCTCTTCATAGGCTGCAACAGCCCACAAGCACTGGGTTTTCATATGCTCTGAGAAAGGTCAGACTTAGCATTTTCCATCTTGGTGTCGTTACATCACTGTAGGAATAAAAAAAATGGAAATCAGGTAGCTGTCACAGCAAGTCCAGCTCTCTGTTTTTGCAGTGCTGCCACCCTTTCATCACGTTGCACCTCTGACACCTTCTTGTAACCTGTAAATCAAAACCTAGCTCAAAAGCTGGGACTGAACTTGGAAGGGAAGATAATTTTGTTTGACTAGCACCTGCCTTCAACTTAAACGAGTGCTTTTTCTTAAGATAAAATGGAACCTTGTTGCAAAAAAAAATAAATTGATATTTACATGTTCTTTGAATTTCAGTAATGGAAGAATCTAACCTAATTAAAATGGTACAATTGGGGCTCTGTAGTAATCAGTGATTTTCTCTTTTAATTGCAGTCTGTTGGACTCAAGAAGGTGCTGTACATGGTCATCTCTCTCCACTCCCTGGCACCAGACCACTTCCACTGCAGGTTCCTACTAAAGGGGAAAACTGAAAGTTCAACAAGAACAACTTAAAATAGGAGGAAACAAGTGATCATGAAATGAAAGAAATACTGGAAAAAAACACACTCAGAAAAGCCTGTTGGCCATCATTAGATTTTTCAGCTTTCTTGTGCAAAGCTGTAGCATTTGTTAGAGTGTGCTGAGGAGCTCTGTGCGGGAGAAAGGTCAAGAATAATTGTGAGGGTTGGCACCCACAGAGTTAAAAATGTTCCCATGAAATATTTTATCTTGCAGCCAGCTGTTTCCTGACATAAACCGGGTACAATCCTTGTTAGCCCACTGCTCTACCACAAATTTAATTTGAAGGTTCTTGAAACAGCTCAGCAAGGTGAAAAAACCAAATCATATGAAAAATCATTTTTTATGATAATTTTTTATTTTTGTAACAGATGGATGCAGAACAAGAATTCAGGATGCATTTTATTACAGACTTCTCTTTCTGAAAATTAGAAAAAGCAGTTCAAACTGTAAAATGTTACGGGAGTCTCTGAATTGCTACTACAGGGCTTATTTTCACTATATATCAGGTCCTTTACACTTCTCAAAAGTGTATTTGCTCCTTGGAGTGGAATAAAGAGCCTGTAGCTCATTATCATAGCTGAATTTTTGTCTCAGAAGTAAGCACAGTCTAAGTGCAGACCCTTATCCATGGGCTTAAGGTTACCTTTGTTTATTCCCATTTATTAAGTGCAAGTGAGTCAAACGAAAGTCTTTGCCCCAGTGCCTGCTTATTTGGGCAACCTTTTCACTGTGGTATCTGACTCTCTAAGTATTCAAAACTAGATAGAGCGGTAATAGTCTCACTCGACCCTTCATGTACTTGAGGAAACGTGGTTGCTTTAGTAGGTGTGTTGCTGTTTGAGTTCTTGTTGGTGTAGTTTCCCAGCTATGTGTGGTCCCTGAACAGTTTCCAGTCCTCCCTAGGAAGTGATACCGTCATTCGCTGGTGTTTCCACAGAAGAGTAGTTGTCCTTGGACAGCCATTAGTGGGGAGGGAAGGAACTGCTAATTACAGCGAAATCCAGGAAGGACTTTGAGTGTCAAGACAATATTCAGTCTATTCAGTGCAGGGCAGTGCGCAAGTGCAGAGGATGAAAGCCTTGTGTGGCTCCCATGGTGACCTCTGTTGATGTCTCAACAACTGTTTAAAAAAAAACCACAGCAGGTTTCAGGCATAGAGCTGTGATAGGAAAGCTTATGGGGACATAAAAAAAAATCTTTCCTCACTAAGCATGGGTCAGTATCTGGACTCGTGCAATATTCAATCCCATTTCAGATGCAGATCAGTGGGTTTTATGCTGTCATTAAATAAAATTCCAGAAACGCAAGGAGCACAGAAGACCTCTAGGGCTGAAGAGATACTTAACAACCTGAGGATGGATGCCTAAATATTAGATGATGCTGTGGAAAATATTTGTTTTGCTTGAAATGTATCTCATCAACATCACCCTGATCTTCTCTATAGTCAACTGTTTTAGCTGTTTTCCCTCCAAGTATATACTGAAAAATATAGACAATGATATTGTGATGTGAGACAGAGAGAAACTCGAGCAGCAGTGTGTACCGCTGTCCTGCTGGTCCCAACCCTGTGGCATCTGTCTGTCTCTCCTCTTTACTCTATACAGACGTTGAATAATGCTGGAGATACGATTGTGGCTGAATGTAGTTTGCCACTAAAGGCTCTGGAGAACTGAAAGGAAGGATCCGAGACATTGCGGGACATCTTTTGTAATTTCTACTGTCTCCTGGCGGTGAAGTTAAGTACAATGCCAGTAAATAACAAGATTCTGCAATGATTTGTCCTTCAGTGACACAGAACTTATCCTTCAAAGTTGCTCAATATGCAATTTTCTTTCTCATGCTCTTGTTGTGCTTCTATATTGAATTTCTGTTTCCTCTCCACTTGCAATTAATGCAAAATGAGCCTTTTTTCAAAGGCCCTGTGGGAGTTAGGCACCCATTTCTCAGCAATTTTCCATCCGAGCTGGCACCAAATTTACTTAGACAGTTCTTGAAATCTCACCCATAGAGTTTGATCGTTAACTAAATAGTCCTCATTGGAAACTATGTTATTATTACAAAGGTTACCAACACTAAACATTACTTTGTTATGCCTGTGACGTGTGCAGTTGATTCATAACAATAATGACACTTTTCACCTGGGTAGCACTTCTCATCTGAACTGAAGGATCAGAGTCAATATTTCCGTTTTGCTGGTGTTTCATATAAATCTCTGCATTTGTCATTGACAAATGAAAAAGCTTCAGAAATGTTTTCCCCATCATTTGTCTCTTGGAACATAAACAAAACAAGGAAAGTTCATGTTGTATCACAAAGAGTAGGAAAAAAACTGAGTTTGTTGGCTCGGAAAACTTAGTAATGGTAGATATGATGAAATAGCTGGGGGACCTGCCGGGCCCCACACTAAGTCTAATGGAAGGTACGCAATCAGGATGTGGGCTGAAACACCCTTTGTAGGTCCTGGGCCACCGTATGCAGGCCTTAATAGCATAGCCTGCCCCTCGCCTTTTCAATGCTATGGTATGTAGATAATCGGGTTTTGCTTGTGTACTCTCCATGTATTCACTCAAAATCAGCATGTAACAGTGAATCATTGTGACACGATTGTTCCTTTTTCAAGTACAGTCAGAAAGATATTTTCCAGATAGAGTTCAGTTTGTTTTCTTTTATGTGTGATGGGAACCACACTTGGTATTTACAGGCTTTTAACATTTCCTTGCAACCGCAACTATTCAGGCTTTTATTACATGTGAATCAAACGTGTCTGACAAACTCCTTTGTCAGCAAGAATGCAGGTAAAAGGAGGAGTAAGTGCAGGATCAGCTCTCTGGGTAAAGAAGATGTGAAGTACTTTGTATGCCACCTATGTTAAATTTTCTTCCCTTTGCACAGAAAAAATATAGTAATAGAAAGTTCACAACTAGAATTTCTGTTTTGGTTTACTCTGTAAGTAAAATCTAACATAATAGCCTAAAAGCCCCTTTTTTTCAGGCATCAAATAATCAGCTCCTAAAGACAATGCATAATTTAATCGGTTTGTTAATGTGTCTAAAGCTATTAGCACTAAAACTGTGCTTTCCAAAGGAACATAACTCAAAAGTCTGGGAGAGAGGTGGAGTAATATGCTTCATCATTAGGAACTGTATAGACAAAAACATTGCAAACTCTTGTCTTAATCTGAAAAATCCTTCCCAATGTTTCTGGCAGATTGGGTCTGATTCCCCTTCTGTCCCTGGGTTTTAATGTAAAAAAGAAAAAGTGATGTCACAGAAGTAAAAGCTACAAGAAAACCACAAAGTAAAGAAAAAAATATACATAATTTAAAACACATTAGTGAATGGCTGTTCTGTGGTTTCTGTAATGTGGACCCCATAGGAGAATGCAGTATGTGGGACTCTGAATGTAGCTGTAACTCTGGAGCTCTTTTTCCTAACTCCAGTGATGTGTCCTCAGGGCAAAAGACATTCTTCTCAAGGATGGTTTAAAAACATTAAACAGAGTTTTTCAATGAGATGGTCTACAAAAATACCCTTCAATAAAATGAGCAAAGAGCTCATGACAGGATGCTCTTACTGAAAAAAAGCCCCCAGCAACAACAACAAAAACTGGCTGTGTAGGCAGCAATGAATTGAAGCTCTTCAAAAGCCTAGAAAAATAAAATCATTCAAAGATTAATGGGTCATATGAACCTTAGCTACTTGCCATGAACTTGCATTACATGTCTGAGATTTTAAAAGGCTACTGCTGTTGTTGCACTGATGGTATGGTTTTAGGTCTCTACTCTTCCAGCTGTGCTCTGCAGAAATTAACTTTCTATCTATCTGATCCGTCCATTGCCATTGTCACACTTCCTTCAAGTAAGAAAAGTTCTAAATTTTACAGTTTTTCCTCATTTTTAGTCACAGTTTTTGGAACAAAAGAAAAGAGTTGCAAAAGGACTTGGATGCCTTCTCACAGGATATCAGAAATGGAGGAGGAACAAAGTATAACGTAACGAAGTTTGGCATACCAAGATGCTTTAACATACCAGATTTTATCAGTAAAATTTATCAAGCTTATTGAAGTTTTCTTTGCTGAAAATTTTATTCACCTGGAAATTTCCAAAGTGGCAGTAAATATGACAAGAACTTCTATGTTGTATCTTAGTTTATTTGTCCTGGGAATAATTTAAAATCTATGAGATTAGAGATGTGTTTGGACATCACAGCTGAGGTTCAGAGTGGTGCAGAGGGTGGTTGGAGCAAGTCTGCAGGTGGACTGGATAGTGTTGGAGGACAGGGTTTGATGGAGGGGGTGACACCTGGTGTAATTGTGCTTGCACAGGGCAATGCAGGACACTAGTGCAGATGTACCAGTTGTCCTTGTAGGCAGCCGGGATTAAAGCTGGACTTCCTGATATTCCCAGCAGCATTCCTCCAAAGGCAAACAGGAGTTGTGGATGTAAACCCAGCAAGGACAGAACAGGTAAGAGTGAGAACATATTCAAACATCAGGTACTTGAATTTAATTTCCTAGGTGCACTAGATGGGCTCTTTCACAGTAGGCTCCGAGGACACTTAGCTATATATAAACATGCATAAAAATGTATGAATATACATGTGAATACATAAGTAATATGGATGTTGGAGGAAGTTGGCCTTGATCTTTGCTTTGAGGCTGCCCTTACATCTATTGTTTTACAGCTAAAAGGACAGGTGTAACCAAATACCTTTATCTGCTTTAAAATAAATTGGGAAGGAAACAATCCAGTGAGTTTATTGACCTCTGATTTTGATGATTTTCTTTTGAGATATTATGATAATCAACCCACATTTGGAAGATTGGAAGGGCAAAGGAATATTTCTTCTTCTGTAACTGATGGTGAAAAATAGTTCACTTTGAATGAAAGTTTTACTGAGAAGGATAATCTTTGTGTGCGGGGTTTACTGTGTGAGATGAGTTGTCAGGCTACTGCAGCTTGCTCTGGCAATGAGTCTACTCAATATGGCTGGACCAGCAAATGGTCATTTCTGTGGTGTCTTTCTATGGGGGTCATGTTGTGGTTAATGTTTTCCTAACATTGTTTTGCCCTATCTGATGACACTAGTCCCTGATAGAATCCAAAGAGCTTATTTAAAAATAAATATAATTTAGCTTAAATGGAAAGTCAAAATATCTAATATCCTGTTTTATTACTCTTAATCTGCCTGGGCATCCAAAGGCAGAAAAATGCAGTTTCTGGCCATACTTTACCCATCTAGATTTCTGATTTTAGTGGTGCACTTGACAGGGAAGGGAGTTCAACTGGCTCCATGAAGTCTATTAGAGGTATTGCTCTGCAGATATATTTTACCTGGAAAGCACATTAGTAAATGGGTGGAGATAGCTAGAACTTTTGGAATAAAATATGTAAACAACTGAGTTTTATTCTGAACTCACTCTTCTGCACATTGGAGTATTCTTATTTTTCTTCTGTTTTTTCTTGTAAAGTGATTCCTTGAGAATTTCTCTCTTTGCTATTTTGTTTGTATTTTTGCCTTTTTCACTCATGACTCATTGTTCTGAATCTAAGATTTGCGTATCTACTTTCTGATTATAATCTGTATTTCATAAGATTGATCTAAAAGACCCCTTTTATTAGCACATTGCCTAATTTTTCTAGTGTATACTCAAAATCCCTGCATGAAATGGAAGCTGTCTTTGCATTCCTTTGCCTCTGTCACTTAGCACTAACTTCATGCACGTTGGGTGAGAGCTTTGGTTGTGGTTGCTTAGACGTATATCAGTCCGTTTCTGTTTGTCTTGGTTAGTTTTACATCTTCTGGTATCTTTCTCTGCTCACCTGAAAGAGATCTTTCTAGTTCATAACAAGCACTGCTGTGCAATTTGTTGAGACTTGATTTGTGGTAGTTTGGAGGGGATGGGGAACGGTTTCACAACATTGACTACAAACAAACATGCACAACTATTACCTTTCTGACCCCTTTGCTCACCCGCTTCCTGTTTCCTTTATTGCAAAAGTTAATCTCATTAGAAAAAATAACACAGTATCTTTTAAAAATCAAACAAATGTTTCCGGACTTGCTGTTTGTTTTTTTGGGGGATGGGTGTTTCCCACAGAGTTACAGAACTGAAATGTCTTGTAGGATGTCTGATGCTTTTGGAAGAAAGAGCTGAAGAGAAAGTGTGTATCTGCTTTGCATAGCAGACAGTTCACAAAATGTGGTATTTATACATAAAGAAGCAAAGAAAACTTCACCAGCAGGTCATGTAGATCTTGATTATGGATTTACAGAAACCTCTAAGCCAGTGAATGATTCTGGCTTCCTGCAATGACATTGACCTCTTGTCAGTTCGCTCCAACTTGCAACAACTTTTACAAGTGCAGGAAGTCATCAGTGGTACTTCTTGAGCTTTTTATCATTAAGTACATGTTTTCTAAATGGATACAAGAGTGGGATGTGCTTTGTAGACTTGAACTCTGTGACATTTTCATAGAATCATAGAAACTTTACGGTTGGAAGAGACCTCAAAGATCATCAAGTCCAACTGTATACCCAATGCCACCATGCCCGCTAAACCCACTAAACCATGTCTTGAAGCGCCACATCTAAATGTTTTTTTGAACACCTCCAGGGATGGTGACTCCACCACTTCCCTGGGGAGCCCATTCCAATGCTTAACGACTCTTACAGTGAAGAAGTTCTTTCTAATGTCGAGCCTGAACCTCCCCTGGTGCAACTTGAGACCGTTTCCTCTTGTCCTGTCGCTAGTTACCGGGGAGAAGAGACCAACCCCCACCTGGCTACACCCTTCTTTCAGGTAGTTGTAGAGGGCCATCAGGTCTCCCCTCAGCCTCCTTTTCTCCAGACTAAACAACCCCAGCTCCCTCAGCCCCTCCTTGTAGGGCTTTTTCTCCAGGCCCTTCACCAGCTTTGTCGCTCTTCTCTGGACATGCTCCAGCACCTCAATGTCCTTCTTGTAGTCAGGGGCCCAAAACTGAACAGTTTCCTCCACTTGTGCAATCTTTTACTCAATATTTGATAATCCACAGTTTTTATCAGCTGTCAGTTACAAGAATTTGCTGTGGAAGTTTCACAAATAACCCACAGTTCACTGGTAGCTGGGAGATGTGAAAATTATGTACAGTCCTTGAGTGCTCATTCCTTTAGATTTCCTTAAGACTTAGTCTGGTAGACTTTTGTATACAGAGAAAGCTACAAGCCATATAATCAACATTCTGTGAATGTGGGTTTCTGAAACAGCTGTATATGTGGATAAACTGTTTGATAAGTTACCAGAGACAGTTTATGGGTGGTGTTTGAGCTCTCTACATGTTGTGCTAAGTGCTGTACAAGCTGCCTTTGACTTCCAGCCAACAGATGGGAAAGTCATCAGCCATCGGATATGAACAACAGTTTCTTTCTGTGTTTACAAAGTCCTGTACACGGTCTGTATGTTGACAAGTTATAAACTGAATGGGAAATGTCTGATGCCTTCTCAATGCAACTTGTGTAAAATATCGCCGTAATCGGCACAGGGTTAATTTAGCATACTGCAGGTCTCTTGTCCAGCATAGACCTGGGGGCTGTAGCAGCTAGCTGAAAGGGGGGCAGTTCCGTGGTGAGAGAACAGGAGCCATCTGGAACAGCAGCACAGGGCCAGTTTGTCACTAGGACACAAAGTACATCCTCATAAAAGCACAACCATTTCCTGTGCTGTCACCGAAGTCAATAATCTTAGTATGTATAAGAATAGCACCCCAGGTACATAAATCTTACTAGTCTTTAGTGTAATTTATGCACATAATCTGTGCTCTGCTCAGTCTTGGCAGAGTTGTTGGGGTAATAATTTCTCAAAAGTAAACTGCTGTGGACATTCTCTAGAAAGTAGTCTGCACAACTGATACATTATTGACAACAAGTTTGGCGTTACCTTCTTTTTTTCTTATTGCCTAGATTCCTCAACAAATAAACACATGATCAAATTAATCCTAGCATTCAGGGGTTTATATTTGGAATGGAATTGGCTCATTATATTTAATTTATGGGTAAAGAATCTCCATTAGTTTGTAATGTTTCCCTGTGCTGTAATAATGCACTCTACTTTCTGAACTGCTGTCCGGAGGCACAAGCTGGTTAATGCAGAACCAATATTTTGTCAAGGTACCTGGTGGACTGACTTGGTAGAAGTAAATCAGTTCAGGTAAGAATTACTTCATCAGTGGCCATTAGAGGTTAGTTATTAATTTACTTTTTCTAATCATAGTTTTGCAAATATATATTGAATTACATTTGCATTGAAAAAAATTCCATGACAGGGTAGAATTTTCAAAGAATTAAATAAGTCAGCTAACAAAAGTTTTGTTATCTTGTTATACCAACAGATGTGACTGTCTCAGATCCTGCAAGGATCTGCAGATCAGGTAATTATTTGCAAAATACCTTGCAGAATGGTTAGCTGAGAGAGATACAGTTTGGAGACTCAAGCTGTAGAGACTTTATGAAGGAGAAGGAAAAAACTTGATTGCTCATGCATGATATGCTCTGGTTTTGAGTCACTACCAGATAAAAGAAGTAGCATTTCAGCCTGCTCAGTAAAGTGACTACACAAAGTACAAGGCAGAAAGCAGGCAAGAGTCTGGAATTTCTCAGTTGTTTCAGAAAATTTCTGAAGATATTGTTGTACTTTCCTAGCCAAATGTACTATGAATACATTGCTGTAAACATGGATTTAACCTTCTTTAAACCCACTGGAAAAGACCGTTCTGTTTGTCATGGGTGTTACGTGTTTATTAAAGGAAAAGTCAGTCACAGAAAAAGTATTTGCATTTTACTCTTACATGTTAATATTTTTTTAGGAGTAGGACCCTGAAACATCTTGGAAAACGTCACTGAGATTTACATTATTTCTGAGTATCTATAACATCAAAAGAATTTGTGGACATGATAGTCAAACAAAAAACCAGCAAGAAGTACAGTATTACAAAAGCAGAGATGTATGTGTAAAACTATTTTTCATTTGTTAAAAACCATATATTCTAAATGCAATTGTCAGAAAGTTTGATCCTGTTACTTCACTACTGAGGTCTATAAGTATTTTTCTACTTGACAGATGATGAAGTCCTTGGTCCAAAATAATCTCTTTTCTCTCTCTCCATAAATACACATGCACACACACACTCATAAGTGTACCTACCTACCTACGTGAAAGAGATTAAGAACACAGATATTTAGTTATTGCTCTGGCCTCTTGGTGAGATGGGGAAATTTCTGAACACTTTCTATTTTTCAAAGCAGAAGCATAAGCCCAACAATGCACACCTCATTCTCCAGTTAATCATGAGCCATCATTTACTTCCGTGAAAAGTGAGTGTAAAATGCTACCAGCATGAGTAAAGCAATTTCTAATTTCTTCACATAAGCATGGCATTATAAAGCATAAGGAAGTGGAAAAGCAGGTCCTCCGTGTTGGCAGGATCAAGTCTCTAGATGCTATTCCTTCATGTGCCAAGTTTTTCTTGCCATATTTCTCAAATAATTAAGTTTGTTTATGGGAAGCCTTGTTCCTTTTCCCGTCTGTCCCCTTTTTATAGGAGTTTTGCCCTGAAATCCCATGCTGAATAAAGCTAGGTATCAGGGCGGCTATACCCCTCTTACAAAGCAGGGAACTGAGTCAAAGATGCACATAGTTGATATCAGCATGAATTGACTTAAAAGTTTCTGTTTTCATGCTGGTGACAATCCTTTAACATAGATCAAAGGACTGTTTTTCTAACTGGTGGTTAGTGGTCTAATGGACTTGCATTTTTATCTTCAGCACCTTTTCTTTAATGTATCCTGTGACCAGAGGCTGACACATCACATCCAACACTGTGAAAATGAACAGCCAGAGGACTGACTAAGGCAAAATTCTTAAATAAAATATATTTATTTATTTAATGAAAGTGTGTTACATGGGAATATTTCCAAAGTAAACCTCTCACTTCATGAACATTTCTATCCAAACCTTTGGAGGTAGCATTAATTTTCTTATACTTAAACCGACATGCCCTAAAATGATGAGAAATTTCAGATTTGGATCACTATCACTAACTAGACATAATATAGCATCATGCTTATTTTTTAAAAAAATTAAGTCATTAACTTTTGAAAAATGCTGATCATAATTTCTTCTTCATGCATTTCCTCCTAAACTTCCTGGTTCAGACAGAAGATCCTTCTGCTGATCCTTGTGTTGTTACCTGAAGAAATAAGACTATTTTCTCTAGGTGTAAAAACTATAGGAAATTACCTTGATCTCAGTCCCATATAGTGCTGAATGTTCCAGCTGTTACCCAGCAAAGCACTTAAGCACATATTTAATTTTCAGCACCTCAGGAGTCTCATTCACAACAATGGGTTCACTCAAGAATTTTGGGGGTTTAGGGCTAGAATTCTCAGCACCCTGCTGAAGGACGAGATTTGGATGTGAGGAACTAAGGGCAGACTAATGAGCAATGACCTGCTTATCTCCTGATCTTTGAGATATTCTAACGTTTTATGAGGAAGAGAGTGAGAGCCAAGAAGTATAAACCGAAATAATTTGCTCCTTTTGATTAGGGGTTGTGCAAGGGCTCATGAGGATTATTACTGCTCCTAGGAGACACTGATAAACATAAAAATGGCAACAGAGAGAAACCTGTATTTGGATGGCACTAACTTGGAAATACAAAAGGGAAAATTGCAGCTGTACTGAGCAGGGTGGGGTAAAGAATTGAAAAGAATAAAGAAAGTCTACTTTTCTTGACGTGATATTCAACTATATTTTCCCCAGGAAAACCGAAATGTAATACCGTTAATTTATACAGACAGTTGAACAAATTGAAACCATATATAGAAAATTAAGTTATGTTTTTATGGAAAGAACAGAACATGTTTAAAAAGCACTACCTAGAGCCAGCAGTTTTTCACTATATAACTTGCAGGGTGTTTTAATTACATTGAGGTCAGAATGTCTGTTTCCAGCTTTAATCAACTAAGTCAAGAATTTGTTTGGTCTGAAAAAATCTAATAACTTTTTTCTTAGATTTATTTTTTTATATTCCAAATATGAATTAGAAATAAAACACAATATATCCCTAAATTTTTAAGGTGCTAGGTTACATTTATGAAAATATCCTTGAGTATGTTAAAAGAAAAAAGATAAAACTACTTTAGTAAAATGTCTGCTTGAATTTTAGTGCTTTGCAAATTCCTTATTCTTAACCACTGTGTTTAAGCCTAATTTTATGTTGGTAGCTTGGTTTGTATTACAAAGAGATGGTTAAAAAAGAAGGGAGCAATCTCTTAAAACCATGTGTGGCCAGAGTGAGTTCTCCATTGTAGTAACTGAGCTATATTCTATCCTTTTTTAATGGATATTTTTATTGCCTATTTTCAAATATTAGCTCACAGATAGCAAGAGTGAGTTAGATGTAGATGAATTCCACGGGTTTTTTCCATGCTGTTTCCTCAAGGATGTGTCATGTTGCTGTACTTTTTCCTGTTTCTTTATACGGAAAATGAGTAAAGAATGAAAACTGAATGGATCCTTTTTTTACATGGCAAGTATAATGTGAATTCATAATGGTAAATATATTTTACCTGAAGCAGGCACTGGATAAAATGCAGAAACAAGTTTTGACATTGGACTGAAACTGGAACCTGAGAATGTTCCCTTCTTGTGGTGGTCCTGAATACCAGGATAAAGAATCACTCTTAATTTTTCTTTTACTGTTCCAATGCATCTTGATTTGTTTGTTTATTCTTGTGCAATAAAACATTTTCAACCAGAGGAATGGAGAATGTAACTGGTTCATAACTGCTTTGTGCTGAAGACGCCCTCCAGAGAAGTTGCGGGATGTGGTTTGAGATGCCCTCAGACAAAGGAGAGAATTTGAGCCTGTCTTTTCCATATCCTGGTCGAGGAGACTAATCGGGTTTGTACTGGGGGTTACAGTGTGAGGTGGAGGGGAGGAGTAATGGTGGGGTAATCTTCTCCTGTTGGACATAAAAAGAATAGAATAATTCTGCTTGTCTTTTTGAAAGAGAGGTGGCAGATACCTATGTCTAGGAAGTGGCCTCTAACTCAAGGGGCACTTTTCTGCAGGTTTAAAAAAGGGGGAAGATTTAGGATGTGTTGCTAGGTATTCCTTTTTGCTCAGTTCTAGATGGTTCCCTCCTCAGAGACTTCACTGTTTTGAATCTCATTTTGAGATGCCTAATACTTCCCTGGCATCACTTTGAGAGTCTGGCCACCTAATACAGGGTTGTGAATGTGGCTTGGCCAAAATATTAGATTTATGATGCTTCATTATTGCAGTTCGTAAATCATTTTGTGGCTCTAGCTCAAACAGACTACTTTTTTCCCTTTATACCTGGTGATTCTCTGAGTTGGATGTTATTTAAGAGAAGCAGTATGAGCAGGATACCCCTTAAGAAATAGGTTCAATCACAGTAGCATTTCAGAGGAATTAAGATGTCCAAGAGTATTTTATATCTTGTAATTAAGGTATGTGTTTGCTCAGATTAGTCCCAAGATGTCCGGAAGGATGACATATCTTTGGGCTGCTTTCTGCAGATCTGAATCTTCATCAAATGTTTGAGCCTTTGTGCTGAAGACCCTACATTATTTGTTACCCACTTTCTCTGCTTAGGTATGGATAACGTATAACAATCACTGCATGTTCAGAGTAACAATAGCTGAAGTATACTTATAACTCTATTCCCCCTTTATAAAAATAATGATCTTGCTGTAACTCGAGACTGGCTTTACAGAAGCCACATAGCTAACATTATGTGTGTATATATACATCCCAAAACTATTTATAAGCATTTCCATTCCCTGACTGGATGGCAGCCACTTGGTTAGTTCTCATTCATGTGCAGGGAGACCATGTAACTTGTGAAAACTGAATTTGAGACAGCAGAACTGCCAAAAACCTCCAAGTACGTAACTTGACTATCCCATTGTAATAACAAACAAGATGGCTAGAGTTTGAGATGGTGGAAAATGAAATGTAGACCCAATTTTCTACTAATAATGCCTTCTAAAATGACACTACACTACTTCATGATAGCTTTGCTCCTCTCTGTCCTTTTTCCCCTGCCTCTTACTTCTCCAGAAGCCTTATAAGTCTCAGCTTTTGTGCCATTTAATGGCTGTGCTGTTGAGCCTCATCTCCATAGATAAAAGTCTCGTCCACCACAGTGTTTCTTTTCAATTCTCCTCTGTCTGAAGCAATTTTTGTCTGTGGGTTTATGCCCTACCTTTGGAACATGACCTTATGGTCATCACACCTGAAAGAAATAAAGCCTGGTTCAACATTATCTGCAAATCCTGACCTGACCAAAAAAAATCAGCATGCAGCAAAAATAGCAAACTGTTCACTCTACTAGCAAGAAAATAGCAATATTGCCAGCTTTTATTATGATATTGTGACTAGTATGATACTCATTGTCCATGCTCCTGAAAGGAAGAAGATAGATAAACTTTAGTTAAAAGAGATTTATTTATAGTCTTCCTGTTTGCACAAAAAGTTTAAAAATTTGACCTCAATACACCCTAAATGCTTTAACCCAGGAAATGAAATGTCCTCATGTATATATTTTTAGATTTCATGGTTTTAAGCTTCACTGTAGGACTTTTGGGGTTTTACTCACAATGTTTGCATGCTTGAGGTTAGCAGAACTACAATGACTAATAAAATCACAGGTTTTTATAATCATAAAATATAAGGTTACATTCAAACTACAAGTCTGAGTGCAAAGGATAAAGGATGGATGTATTTCACATACTGTTTTTTCCTTCTCAGAAACCATATCTTAAAATACTTCACAGAATTAAAAACACAGGAGAAAGTCTCACCCCAACCCTATTTAACTGATAGCCTGGGGAAATAGAAATTAAGAAGACAAGACATCAGATTTCATCTAAGGTTAAAAATGTGATCAGAAATCAATAAGACATAAAAATAAAGAGAATATGGATACAATAAATTTATAGGAAACATCTAAGAAGATGCTCGCATTCACAGTGCCTAGACTCTATAAACAGAGAAAGAGAACAGAGCAGAGATCAGAGAAGGCAAC
The DNA here is from genome assembly GCF_000690535.1 of Cariama cristata. NCBI lineage: Eukaryota > Metazoa > Chordata > Aves > Cariamiformes > Cariamidae > Cariama > Cariama cristata. The sequence continues at coordinate 71,309 of NW_009632765.1, read as the reverse complement.
AGCTACATCTGTGAGGAAGGCTGCAGGCCATCAAGGCAGCTGGTTTAAAAAATGGAAAATAAAAAAATGTGATGGGTAATTTTTACTAGATCATGGGATGCCTGCTTGTGACTGGAGGTGATGTGTTCAGACAGTGTTCCTTGTTCAGTAAGCCAAGTTTAATAACCATTTTGCTCTTGTGAGTAAACACATGAATTGAAATTGCTACACCATGGAGATATTGTTACCATTAACTGATGTGCAGCACCATCAGCAGATTTCTGTTCTGCAGGACATACCTGTCTTGAAGTTGCAATGTTATATACCCTCCTTACTTCAAACGAGATGTAAGAGGCAGAAGTCACAAGTTCCAATCTTCCTGAGGTGGGGAGTGATGGTCTCCTTGCCTGCAGGAGCAATGCACTGGTGGAGGAGCTGTGTCCCCAGGTAAAAGGACCATGGGAGGAGGTCAACAGACTGCATAGCATCAGAGATGATGAAAAAGGGATTGACTGGATCTTCTCAGAGACCCTGCAAAGACAATAACCTGAACCCCCAGCTACCCCGAAGGAGGGACAGGCAGAATCTGTGTTCGTCAAGGTGGGAAATGGAGACTCTCATGATGGCGAAGGCTAGAAGCCGATGACTTCTGGCATCAGGAGGATAGCTCATGCTCCACTTGCAGATCTGCAACTGCAGAATATGCTCAGTGCACTGGCTTCAGGTGAGGGACTAGGAACTCTCTCCAACAAAGCAACCGAGTCTGATGTGGCTGAGTCATGCAGGAGCACCAAGAGGAAGCAGCAAGTGATAGCAGTAGGCAACTCCCTGCTTTAGGGCATGAAGGCCCCATCTAATGACTAGATCTTCTGTCTAGGGAGGTTTGCTAGTTGCTGGAAGTTCAGATCTGGGACATTGTAGAGAGGCTGTCTAAGCTTGAATGACTTTTGGATTATCATCTGTGCTGCTCTTCTACATGGGCACCAATGACAATGCCAGGGAAAATCCTGACTGTTTCAAGCGTGACTGCATGACTAACCATCTGGAAAGCAGATTTGCAGAAAGGGACCTTGGTAAGAGCTGCATAAGGAAGATCGTTGCCAGCAGGTTGAGAAAGGTGATCCTTCCTCTCTGCTCAGCACTGTTGAGACACATCTGGAGTCCAGAGTCCAGTACTGTGCTCCCCAGTAAAGAGAGGCATGGATACACTGGAGTGAGTTCAGCAAAGGTGAACAAAAATTGTTAGGGATTGGAGTGTTGGACACTCAGGGAGAGGCTGAATGAGCTGAATTTTGGAGCAGAGAAGGCTCACTGAGGGGATCTTATCAATGTGTATAAATACCTGATGCGATGATGTAAAGAAGGTAGAACCAGAGTCTTCAGTGCTGCACAGCAAAAGGAAAAGAGGCAATGGGCATGAATGGAAATACAGGAAATTCCATTTAAATGTATGATTTATTTTTTTTTAATTGTGAGAGTGGTTGAACACTGGAAAAGGTTACCCCGAGAGGTTGTAGACTCTCCATCTTGGAGAAATTCAAGATCAAACTGGACATGGCCCCAAGCAATCTGCTTTAGCTGATCCTGCTTTGAGCAAGGAGGTTGGACTACATGATCTCCAAAGGTCCCTTTCCACTTCAGCTATTCTGTGACTCCCAGCCCCTGAAAACTACATTGATGATGGCAGCCAAAGATTTGTTCCTTTCTTAGTGCTCAAGGCAGGATAATTTATCATAGTTTACAGTCAGCTAATGGAAGTTCTTCAGGACCTACACGTACAAATAAGAGTTTTCTGGGGTAGATTCTTCAGGTTTTTAATTGGACAAGGGGATATCACCTGGCCATTGTGTTGAAAGAAACTGATGGGAAAATTGGATGTTGATAGATGGCAAAAGGAGGAAAAAAGGCTTCTGAGCCTCATGGGGTGGTGGAGAGTAAGGATTCTACTTTGGTTTTAATGTTTTCTCTAAATCAGAATTCAGGCCAGATGTGTGCAACATGGACAGGAGCATAACTTCAGGATGATCCATGTTACTCTGTCAGTAGTGTGGAGAGGCCCCAGCTACCAGTACAGAGTATCTGCTTTCTTTCAGTACTGTGAAATCCGCGGGATTTCAAGAAATTCTCCAATTAGTTGTGATGTTTTTCCAATACAACCATTTTAACAGGACAAACTAATTAGAGGAATATTTAATAATCCTGATTCCCAGTACTATGGTACTAGCTATGTCCCACCACAAGTTTATTTTTATTTTGTACACAATGGGCTACAGTTTGGCTGAAAATATTTTATACCAGCATTTCTCTTGGATGAGCTGATGTATACGAACAACAGAGTGGCTTTATGAGGCAAACATATTTTGTCAATTTTCAACTGACAATATTGTCTCATTCCTTTGCAGAATACTGTCTCTTGAAATCTGAAATGCTGTTGCCTACTGATACTGACAGACGACATAAGAAAGAATCTGTGAATGGACAAGTCATATGGACATGGCAGCTATAGGGAAAAAATTGTCTTAGCATTCTATTCTATTCAGTTAACGAGGTTGAGTTGAGAAAAAAAAAAATTCTCCTTTTGAGTAGCCTCATACCGTATATGAAGCATGTTTCAAAATACTGATACGAGAAACAGACCTATACTTGATGAACTCCAGATGATTCCATTGATGCTAATACAGAGAAAAAACCTCAGCATCTTCCCTCCTCCATCCCCTTCCTCTGCCAGAGGTAATCCAGAGATTCTTGCACTGTTAAAGTCATTATGACATATTTTGGAACTAGCAAAAATGAAAATGATTCATCTCCTCTTTCCTATGAGGTTTAAAAATGTATTTTGCAGCAGCTCTAAGTACAAGGGAGCTAGAAAACTTTCAGCAATTTATACAAACAAATATTGTAGGAAAAATCTTTGAAGTGGGAAATCATGAGTGAACACATCTGCTTAACAGAACTGAAAGCACAAGAGTTTGAGACCTTTCCCCTCCATTCTACCAAACAAAATTAAAAAGAAATATGTGCTTTGTTTTGATGTTTTACTTGTCAACTTTTTGCATTGTTTTGCATTTTAACACTTACATAGCAAAGATATGTGTAGATAAAGAAATGTCCCATTTATCTTATAGCAGAAGTATTCTTGTTCTTATTTATTGACATAGCATAAATATCATCTTTGATAGTAAGACTCCCATTTACTTTTGACTAAATAAAGCCTTTAGAAGATAACATTAAAAAAAGAGATCTTTGGTTCTTTAATATCAATCATAAGAAAGATTTTTGAAGGTACTATAGTTTAAACAGTTCAATATAATACCCAAGAATCTGACCTTGCTTTACAAAGAGTCATCGCTTGATCAAAAGGATTGAGCACATGAATTAAGAAGTATTTTCCATCTTGAAATACTAGGATTCTGTGATTCATTCTATTCATAGCACAGCCTAAAACCTTTTTCCATTATTATCCAGTCAGTAACGCTGAAAAAAACATCCCTAGGCCTAATGATCTTGTTCAAATATTTTTTGAGTGGAGGAAGGGATGAAATAGACAGAATCAAAGAAAACTCAGACATCAGTAAAGATTTTCCATGTAGGGGAAATGAAGGAACTATTTTATAATAACTTTTCCTCCTTTTTCATATGAATGTGTTTTTTCTTCAGACAACATATAAATGCTGGATTGTTACAGGGTCTTATATGTTCCTGCCTGCTAAGGAGTCTGTGACTGTTATGCACAGGAAGATGTCTCTTCCAAACTGGTAATGACCATGAACAAACCTAGAAGTTTCTGTGCAGAGAAGTGGGTGAACTTCCTTTATCTCCTGAATATTGTGTCAAATACAGAACTGTACAAGAGTGCTGTGGTAACTTGGCTATAGGGAGTGCCACCCTTAAAGAAATGAAAGGCTTAATATGTGCCAAATCAGTAAGAGCCAGCTTTCCCAACATGTAAAATTTTTAAGCATTTAAAAATTGCTTACTATAAAAAATAAAACAGAGTTAAACATGAAACTACAAAGAGATTTTAAGTAATCTTAAGTCAGTACCAATAACTATATGACTTAGTTATTCCAGTATCTCAGCTAGTTTGTGGAATTGGTTGCCTTTTACAATTGATGTTAAATTTGGCATGTGTTGGAGGCTGCTGGTGCTACATTTTCCTTACCAGAATCATTGATGATAACTGCTCTAGGCACTTCTGTAGTCCAAAATGGAATGATTGCAAAATGGAACAATTTAAGCAACTGTTCTGTTTTCAGTTCTTGTGCTTGAGTGTTGGACTTCACGTAATATTTCATGTCCCTGACTTTTCCTCCTCTTCCTCACAGGAAATATTTGTATTGTATATCCTGATTGGATTATATGTTTAGCTTTAAGGTGCCTTTGTAGTGATTACAGTCTCTTTAACACATTGTTGTATAGTGTTACAAAATATATACCATGAGAAATACAAAAGGTACGTATTTTGGACTACATATGTTTAAATAAAATTGACCCAAGTATGACGTTGCCAAGACTCCATAAGGTACCACTTTCTGAGATTGTGTTAGATTTAAGGAACCCTGTCATACTGTTAAATTCCCATCATAGTCTAATAACCATCTAAACTTGTAGGTTCCTACCAAACATATTAATAACAGTTTTTTTCTAGCATTAAATATTAAGCATTAATATCAAGTATGTATAAAGAAAAATGTAATTTTAATGCATTTCTTAATAGTGCTGTACATCCTTTGCCTTTTTGTTACCTCCCAGTGTGTCATTATATGAACCATCAAGATCTCTGTACTTCCCACTTTTATAGCCTCATATTTTACATAAAAAATTGTAGTAAAGATAATTCTGGCAAGAACTTTTTCTTATGCCCACTAATACTACTATTCTATAAAAATAGAGGTCAAGCTTAAATAATACAAGATGTTGCCTCTTTGGCATATAAAAAGATGAAAAAGATATGTATTTTTATTTCAGTTGGGAAGATGAGAAAACAGAAAGACTGTGACACAATGTGTTTTGTAGCCCTATCACAAATGCTGTGCAAGATTTGCATATGAATTTTAGTAATGTCTACAACTAATATTCAGGTGTTTGGAAATCTTTTAGTTATTGCTCCTACTTTTTGAGTGGTTAAATGTAAACCAGAACAAGAATAAGACTAACAGCTACACCAGATTTCTGATTATTATTGTTATTATCCTCTGGATAATCTCTTGCTCAACTTCAGCCTCCTTGACTTGTGGCAACCAAAACTGAAAGCAATGAAGTGTTACTCTATTTCCTTAAGACTAGGGTACAGAGAAATAAACTACTGATACATCCACAAAGAATGAATGTAGTTTGAAATATTTGTCATGTCTGTAACTTTGAAGCCGATATCAGTGGGATTTAGTGTGCTTCTACTAGGTATAATATTTATTTCCTCTATGGTTGCCTCAAACTGTCCCTGAATTTTTGCAGAGTCTCTAAATTTCTTCTATTTTGAATTTGAAATGACAATGTAATACCCTGAATAAGAGGTACTGGTAAATTGGAAAAGACTTCTGAAATTGTTTTGGAAATACAGAAATGTAATTTAGAAAGTTCTAAGTCCAAGAGACATACATTCTCCTCACTTTACTTAAAAAAGCTATGGTTAAGAAACTTGCACTGAGTATGTCAGGCACTTGTCCAATTTGCTGCTCCAATAAACATTTATTTATGTAATGTGGAAGAGCTGCAGTCAGGGGAAATGAGAATCCCGCTTTACAGTAACCATGACCCTAGTGGCAGAATGTTCATTTCAAATAGTTCCTGATTCAAGTCCCTAACTGAAATCAGGTAAACTTCAATTGGATGTACCAAAGGTGAAATGACTCATTTGACAACAACTCTCCTGCCTATTATGAAATTCACTCTGGACCCCAGAAATGGCTTCTAATAAAAAGTTAATTAGTTAAACTTATACATTACTGACAAAGTTTCATTTTCAACAAATCTACACTTTATAGTAAAGAAACCCAAAACAATGATGAAAGTATTCCTGGTGAACTGTTTGGATTGAATGGAGGCGTAAAAGTGAACGGTAAGCATCCAGAGGATCAGACAAGTTGTTAACCTCTTCAAATAGTGACAGAAAATTACAGACTCATAGAATCATAGAAAGGTTTGGGTTGGAATGGACTTTCAAAGATCATCTAGCACAACCTCTCTGCCTTGGGCAGGGACACCTTTCACTAGACCAGGTTGCTCAAAGCCCCATCCAATCTGACTTTGAACATTTCCAATGATGGGGCATCCACAACATCCACCTGTTCCAGTGTCCCACCACCCTCATTGTAAAAAAAGTCTTCCTTATATCTGATGTAAATCTACCCTCTTTGAGTTTAAAACCATTGCCCCTTCTCCTGTCACTACAGAGCCTGGTAAAAAGTTTTCATCCTTCTTTCTTACAAGCCCTTTTATATATTGAAATGCCACAATAAGTTCTCCCTGAAATCTTCTCTTCTCCAGACTAAACAACCTCAGCTCTCTCAGCCTTTCTTCACAGGAGAGCTGTTCCAGTCTTCTGACCATTTTCATGGCCTTCCTCTGGACCCACCCTGGCAGGTCCATGTCTTTCTTCTACTGGGGACACCAGAAGTGGAGCCAATACTCCAGGTGGGATCTCATGAGAGCAGAGTAGAGAAGGAGAATCGTCTCCCTCCCGTGACCTGGTGGCCATGCTTCTTTTTATGCAGCTGAGGATACAAAAATCTTTGATGTGGGAGGTGATGGTAAACAGGGATTTTATAAGATTTCAGTGTCTCCACTTACAAGAGGAACAGGAAAACCAGATCTCTGGGACCAATAAATTACCAGAAAAATATTGAAGAGCCTGTGTAAAAGTGGTCCTGATAGCATTTGTTGTAGCTTACAGCTGAGTTGATAGGTCAGATGCAATTAATCTCACTCACCTTTAGCTACCTACATATGTCACGCTTAGTTTTAGTTTTATAAGGATTTAAGTATTTTCATGTTACTAGCTAGCAAACAGTAAATGAGGCACTGTGACAGTGCTCAATCTAGCAAAAACATTAGCAAACAGGAAAATGCAGTAAACAGAAATAAATCAACACTGGGAACAAAGCTAAGAGGTATGATGGAAAGCCTCAGATCACGGGGAATGATGAAATTTTGGATAAAATCCTACTTCTACAAGCATGAAAGCAATGGAGAAGCAGGGATAGTGTTTGTACAAAGTCAATGAGGGATAAAGCCAGGAAAATAAAGGAAAATATGAAAAGGATGAGTCGGCAACACGTCATTATCTGGAAAAATATCTAAAAGACTGGGAAAGATATTTATATAGGACTTTAATTTCAGACATCTCTATATATATCTCTCTCTACCTATATAGATCTATATTGCAGTTAAAGGGATTCTCCAAAGTTGTTCTCAGGTCTAGGTTCCACATCAAAACCAGTGAATTTTCAAATTTGGCCCCCAGTGTGGATGCAGCACAGGGAACCTGCAGGCCCAGTCATTTAATACTCTCTTGGTATGGTACCAGGTAATTAGTAACTCTGCAGAGGATGCTCTCAAGTGGTGATAAGGTCCCCCATCTTTATTGGAAGTGGATCTAAGATCACACCATTTTAACAACATACACCTAATGAGAGTATAGAGAAATACTGGCTTCACATCCACAACCAAGCAGCTAAAAAAGGATTTCTCATTGCTGAGAAGTCTAATATCCACATGTAACTGTGAATATATTAAAAATACTTAACTAGGGATAGGATTGTACACAAGAGATGTCATTCCAGACAACATGACATTAAAAGTAAGCCCCAATATAAAGGTCAAGACAATGAATTAATACAAAATAAAAATTAATACCAACATAATTACATAGATAATAAATTAAAAATACAAGAGTTCAAACCATAAGAATCAAGAAGGGAAGCAGGTGACCTGAAATACAGGCGTATTTGTCATGGTACACATTATGTGGAAAACAGTGTGCAGAAAGGTAGAAAGAAAAATGCCCTATCTTTAGGCAATAAAGCACAATGTGTGGGAAAGAGAATCACTTTATCGTCTAAAGTCATGCTATCTCAAGAAGGAAAAAATAAGTAACCATCATCAAGACTGTAAAGATTTCTAGTAAAGGGAAGGATAACTTCAGTGTAACTTTAGAAGACTAGGAGACACTGAGGATGAAGTTTTCTGGAAGTATGCCCGTGATTCTGTTTCTGTGTTTGCAACTATGCTGTTAGACCAATGACTAAATTCAATTGCCACTGGTTTATAAAGCCAGGTGCAATTTAATGCCAAGAGCACCAGTAAACAGCAACATTAGACTGGAAAAGTAAGACCGAGTGGTGTTCATTTACAATAAACTCATTCAGGAGCTAGTGGACAAATACAGCCTCTTGGTAAGAAGCCCATGAAACAACAGACAAAGAAACCAAGGGAATGGTACACCTAGAGTCAAGAAGAAGCTAGAAATAGTTCCTCACAGAGTCTGTAAAACTACAAGAACACAGAACGCCTTTAATGTTGTTGTAGCTAATAAAGATGGATGTAGCTGCCTAGAAAAAAGGCATTGCAACCCTTGACATTTTCAGCCCAGCTGTCTAGAACTGGTGAGAAATCCTTCAAGTAAATTGTCAAGAGTTCAAAACTCAGATATTTTAAAGAAAAAAGAAATCATTATCATGACCACCACCCTAAAATGCAACTATCCTGCAGAGTGATTAGAGTGAAAGTGTAATTTTCAATGGCAAATTAGGAAAAATACTCATCTAAAACTAGCAGACCAAAGCTGTTGCTAGTAGATACCTAATACGCTCAGAAAATGCATCTGGAATAAAATGCTACCAAGTGTACCTGAATAGTTACAAGATATGCTTTTTTAAACTTCTGTGCTGTGTGGTTAGAATAAAAGTTACTCAAAAAAGCCACTTATGGTGGAAATACAGTGTAGTGCAAACTTGCCAGGACATTGAGAGTGCAATGGAACATGAAATAACGTTATCAATACTCTATAATGTCTCTGCAAGACTAAAAACCACAGCGGAACAGTGGTAGTCAGCCAGAGGCCCTCAAAAAAGGACCAGGAAGAGTCTTGAATGTCACTTGGCTTTGTGCAGCAGAAATATAAAAGGTAGTGTATATTACGAACTACTAGGGTACCACCAAACACTTTGAAGACATAAAAAACTGCGTAACTCTTACTAATAACATCACAGACATGAAACCCTTTAAAGACTATCAGGTTGGAAGGATTGTGATGGTTAAGTATATGCAGTATCAATATCGTTCACATCATCTATGTTCCAGTAACCTGTAGTCCCAACAACTTATCACATATTGAAAAAAGACACTGAAAAAAGAGTATTTAAAAGGCAATAAAAGAAACTGTAAGGATCCTGGATATACATCAAGAAGTCTTAGTCTGCAGGAGGCAGTTGGAAGTCAATCTTTATGTGACTGGATTAATAACTAAAGTTATAACCCTGTTGTAAATAAAGCATTTATTTAGGTTTTCAGTCATTAGTCTTTATGTGATATTCATCAGCCTGTGGTCCGTAAATTAGGTTGGAATTTTTTTTCACTTCCCTTTGTAGAAACAAATATATATCTTTATTCCAACAGGATGAACAACTGATGGGGGCAGGGAGGTTTGTTTGGGTTTTTGTTAGTTGTAAGCCATATTTTCAGAGACTTGAGGAATTTTCCAGAATCTGCTCCAGGCTATTCTATTGATATTTCAAATTCCTCAGAGGTTTGAAGAAGGGATTAAATGTTGGACGATATCCACATGAGAGACCATGAACACTAGAAGTTGAAGGCTTTGCAGCATAATCTGTGGAAATGTCATCTGAAAAGCTGAGATAATGTCTGAAATTTGCCAATGGGCAAGAATAATGTATCTGGGGATGTAAAAAAGATAGGCTTGAGCTTGATTATAAGAATTTAAGAAAGATGGAATTGAATCTGAATAGAGAGACTTGTGGCTCTTTGGATTAAGTCTTACAGGAGATAAGCACTTGCTGACCTTCAGTCCCTCAGTGCTCTTCTGCCTAGACTTCTAGTGCACTTGAATGTTTGTTTCTTGACCTTGAGCCCTAGCAAAGCAAAGAGGTTTAGAAATACTTGAATTGGATCTGTTGTTATTATGATCTTTTCATGAATAATTTTTTGGCAAGGTTATTTTAAATCTGGATGCTATTCATGAACAGTTAGTATTGCAAAGTACAGAAGAAAAATCACTGATTCTGTGGGAAGAGTAAATGGCAATGTGCTGTCAAGGGTAGGTTCTTATCTGCAGGACAAATATTTTGATGAGCTGCACAGTCAGATACCTTGCAAGTCAAGAACCGCAGAAGGCTATTAAGGAAAATACTATGTTGAATTTCTGTCCCATGTAGTCCATTATAGATAACTGTAGTCAGAAGACAATTCACACATATAATATATTAACTATGCTTTCTTTGGTTTTGGGCACTGAGTCCCTAGAAGCATATCAGTGTAGCTCTGTGTCCAGTCAAACTAAAGCCAAACAGCTATGTCAGGGATTAGAAGTAGTCTGGCATCAGGGTGCTCCTAACCATGCAGTCTTGCCAATCTATAGCTTTCTTGAACTAATATGTCTGAAATAGGATGTGGTACACCAACTGAGGACTTTTCAGAGAGTGGTGAGATATAGGTTACAGAATCTTTTATGTCTTAACACAATGTTTACAATTATTTTACAGCTGTATATTATTGACTCCAATATGATTTGTAGTCTGTAATAACTCCTAAGCTTTTTTTCTGAAGAGTTGCTACCTAACCAGTTCTTCCTCTTACACAGATGACATTTTTTTTTTTTTTTTGCTAAACAGAGTACCTTGTTCACACCCTTATTACTTTTTACAAGCAGAGGTTTCCTCTGTTCCCAGTGCCAACATTTCTCTCTTCCAAATTTGTCTATGTATCAAGGCAATTTTTTCCTCATCTGAAAAACAGTACCTTCAGGAGTACTGGGCACTCAATCACTTACAGGGTAATGTGCAGAATAATGTACCTTGCAACTCAAGATATTCAGAGGTTTCAGATCCTTTTTTCTTTTGATATGAATTTAAGCAGGCTGTACTATTTTGCTCTTTTTTTGCATTGATGTTTCTGAAAAATAACCTGAAGCAAAATGAGACTTGAAAAGTTTTCACTCTTTTTGCTATGGTAAGGATGCATTCAGTTATATACCAGATGACTCATGAGGTTTCTAGTAGTGGGGACTACTTATCCTGCCCACCCTCTTTAGGGAACTTGATAAGTATCTGTTCTGGGAGAATACAGGGTTTCCAAAAGTTAGAATAACATGCGTTAAATACCATATACTGCAGTCATTTATGTGTTTCTAGGAAAATCTTCTTTCCATTAGCTCTGAGCGATTTGGGTCTGCTCACAGTTGCAGGAAGATACTCCTGTTCCCCTTAGTTTTCAAGGCTATAAACTCTGAGTTTCCCGCATTTCTCCCTACCTTCATTCTAAAATATTCTCCAGACTCGGTGTGGTAATTTGTCTTCAGGGAAGTAGAAATCTGCTTCTCCATCATGGGACCTCTTTCTGATCCGATGTGTACAGGTAGGGTAAGACAAACAGGTGGTCTCCCTTTCTGCTCAGCCACATCCCCTTTAATACTATGTACAATATACTGTAAACACAGAAAACTATGGTCGAAGAAACCAGTCAGTAGCATTTCTCACTCAGAGGCTGATAAAGTACACATCTTTAACATGATATTTTGGTGACTCAGAAGTTGGTGAGTTATTTCTCATCTAATCAATACATTTTGCTTAGACAACACTAGTAGCAAGGATGTAGATACTCTGTCTGATCTATCTGATTCTGTATGAAGTACACCTCAAAGAAATACTCTACCCTCCAGAGGCATGCCAACTTTTGTCTATGTTTAGCATGTTGTCAGGGCTGCCTGACAGGCAGTCAGAAAATGTTTAGGTCACCAAACAGATACTACAGACATAAGGCAGGTGCAGAGACAGCTAATATCTCTCAAATTTTGAGCACTTCAGCACAAGCCTGGCAGTTGGAATTCTGTTAAGAACCAGAGATGTCTAGGGAATATCACTGCTCATAGGGGAAAAAAAAAGAATTAAAAAAAGAAGCTGCTAGGTGCCCCCATTGACCTCGTGTATATTCTGCTATAGTTTTAAAAAGGTACATGAGTCAGAGCACCTATCCTGAAGTAATGGAATTTGCAAGTTTCTTATCCTGAATGATTCCCTTTACTAGGTTCTTCCTTCCAGCTATGATTTGGCTAGCTAGCACAGTTATGAAAGTACTAAATTACACACACAAAAGTTGTTAAGAAGTGTTTCAATTCATTTTCTAATACTTGAACAAACCCCAAATTTTTATACTGTTGTGTTGCCAGGATCTGAGTGATGTTCTTATAACCTATGCAGAAGAGGAAAATCCATTGTCATTTCTTTTTTTCTCTAGAAGCATTTAAGAGTTAATTAGCTATGTACAAACTTTGCATTGAGGTGAGTGAAGTGAACTGATTCTTCTGGGGAATGAGTTAAGACTTTCAAATTATGTTGTCATTCAGATGAATTTCTTCCAAATATATGTAAAATCCTTAATATTTTTAAATTATATGGGCAATACTGAGTATATAAATCAAAGTTTTCTGATATATTTAATGTTGCTGGTAACAGAAAACTTCAACGATAATATCGTGTCTCACAGTAATTGGTATGGATTTTCTATTGGGAGGAATCATTGAAGATGTGAAGTATTTTGAGAATTTATGTACTCTTTACATTGGTTTTATCAATTATCTTTGTTCTTTAGGGCTGATACAGGGCACTAAAATGTTGTAGAGTGATGTATACTACAGAGAAACATCAATTGTCACAAAAAGTGTGTAGGTTGATGCTTGAAAGCTTTAGCAAAAGCTGTAGGGAA
>NW_009632765.1:30919-58363 GCF_000690535.1 Cariama cristata | reverse complement strand
TAGGGAAAAAGTATTTTCAGGTCATTGGATGTAGTCATTGGTGCTGAGTCTTATTTCAAATGACTAAGATATTATTTATAAATCCTGGATCAGAAGCTATTAATCTGCTCAATACAAATAAGTTAATTAATAGACTATACCAATTTTTGAGTACACAGAGAATAGAAGGTTTTATTTGGAGAGATTTGTGCAGCTAATGATACTTATGGTGCTCAGCTCAAAGTTTTGGCTCATAGTCTTGTTTTTAGAACTTAAATTTTTAACTCCACTTAGAAAAAAGAACAGGAAATGTTTTCAAGGACAAAGAAAAGTTTCTATTCAGGTAACTTTCAATGCTTAAAGCCTCCCTCTTGCTAACAGGATTTTGCTTTTTCCATTCTTCTACTACTTTATTCATTTTATAAAATTGATCTACATTGCCAGGATATTGAGGACATCAGTAGGTGTTAATGACCCTGAGCAGCCTCACCTGGAACACCTACCCATGCCCCATCTCTGTGCCCAGGACCCCTTTTCAGCTCAACCCAGGACCATCAGTCCCTGCCCAAGCGATGCTGTAGGATGCCGGTCCCAAACTCTGCAAAGCCCTGCCCTCACCACCTTGGGTCCTACTGAGCTGGGTTGGACCTGCGGGCTGATGTCTCAGCCTGTCCTCAGCCTGCCCCTGTCCTCAGGGAATGCTCGATACACTGGGCTTGGGGGTACCCCCAACTGCCCCCCAGCCTGTCCTGCTCCCTGTCAGTGGGATGACCCCTGCCCTGTGGGCCCCTCTGTGGACCCTCCACTGCTCTCAGTACTCAGCCTGAGGGAGCCGCTGGCCCCGCTGCACCCTGGCATTCATTATTTCATAACTCAAATCTGAGGCGGAGATGTTAATTTTAGCTGTAGACCAAACAAATTTTCACTCACCCATTACACAGTTAGGTGCTGCTGTGAATCTTAACGTCTGTCTCTGTAAAGGAAGGCTTTTGTAAGCTGAATGTTTTAAGATATAAACTGTGGAGTAGATTGATAAGAAAAATGTAGCTTTGAAATTGCTTAGCAGTTGGAAAGTAATACTTGAGTAAACGAGTGCTTTACTCATCTTACTTTAAAAAGATTTCTATGAGACATTAGCCTGACCATTTTCTAAGAGATTTTGAAAGTAAACCTTATTGTATATTTGTTAGTCAAAGAAAAAAAATCTCTGCTTTGGCTAAGTGAAAAGTTTCTGGTTTATAAAACCTGTCTGAATATACACGCACATTTCATTTAATCATCCAGAACCATCATTTTTACCAGTAAGATACAGAAAAGTGAATTTCTATTAAACTTTTAAAAATCTATTATTGCTTTCAGAAATAATTTTTTTTGTACAGTTTGGTATTATTGTCACTCTTTAGATGTTACTCTTCAGAGAAAAGAGTACAGCAGTTTATTTACAGTTGCTTGCAAGCCTAGAACCAAATGAAGCCCTGCCTTTTCAATACCCATTGAAAGGGTGCCGAGTACTCCACAATTAATAGCCCTGCAACACTGAATCTTGCAGGGAGGCCAAACATAAGTGGAGGGAATTTCCATTTCCATCCTTCAGAACCTGTCTGTATTTGGATTTATTTCTAGATACCTTCAGAAAGCAGGAATACTTAGGATGCTATGTTTTTAGGGGAGGAATATTTAATAGGTAAACAAATAGTTTTGGATTTATGTCCATTCAGAGTATCACTGTTTTTAGCATTAAGGACTGGTATTAATCCTTTCATGGTTCATTCTGAAGCCATTTTTTGATTCTAAGTCCCCCCTGTCCAGAGGCAATCTGGACAAGTGTAGATTGTGGCATGCAACATGCATCTGTATAGCCCTGTAGACTTTCAGTGGTTGGGTTCAGTACCGGGACGACCAAGGCCATCTTTGTAACTCCCTCTGAACCCACACTGCCAAGACTTTTATTGCAAGCAATGTAATAAATCCCATAACATATTGTCAGCTGCCAGAGGATTACAGTTTTCTTTTGGGAATTCTGCAAATTTTGAGAGAGTATCAAAGTATTTTTGCACTTATGAAATATAGCCTTTCCCATCTGAGGATCTCAATGTGCCTCAAAGACATTAATTGAAGACAGGTGTATATCTGAAGTAAGCCTAAATACATTTAAACTTAATACAGTTAAATTTTTGACCAGACTTAGTCTTGTTATAGAATGATATCAAGCTTTTTTTCACAGAATATATTTTTCATGGAATATATTGACTGGTATTGGTAATATTTTCATTCTTTCTGGAAGTAGTCTAATACTCTTCATGTTAATTATTACTCCTTATGTATAGAACCATGTTCTAGGAAGCGATCTCTAATGTGGGAAAGTACAGGCTTGAAGAAGATCATTGGATATGCTCAATTGAAACTGAGCGAGTGATCTTTGATCCAACATGATCTTTGATCTAGAAGAATTTTCTTAAGAAGGAAAAAATTATATTTGATGAGACTATTAAAGGAACACTGCATCTCATTTTGGTATTGATAGCATACAAAGACTTTTTATAGGTGTTAAAATCTTGGAGGGTATTAAAATAGCTACAACTACGGCTTATTGTCTGCCATGCATATTGAACTCTTCAGTTTATTGCATAATTACAGCTTGAAAATGTACTTGAATTTAGTCTTTAAGTACCCGCAGAAACTTATGTGATACCAGAATATTTATTTTTTTTATACATATATCTATTTCATCTAAAGGAGAACTACATACAATATCCAATAGCTGGTAGCCAAGGTCAGTGAAGTTCAAACTTAGGGTGAAAGATTCTGTTTTCCAGGTAAACGCGGAACACATACGGGCATCGCCATGCTGAAAGTCAGAATCCTGTGTGTGGAAGTGACAAGAATAGATGACTATGACAGTTTCCTGCATTGGACTTCATGCCATAATAAAATGGCTTACTTAAAGCTAGTATTTAGATATACTGCAAGGAAGACACCTAACACAATCACATTTTAAAAATAGGGTGGAATTGCTTTCACAGAACTTTGGAAACCCAGAAGTTAGATGTTTAAGTTTCAGCTAGTTACCTTTAGCTCCCTTTGTAGTCAACAGGAAGAAACAGAACTGGACTGTGAGAGAAGCTTGCTTGTATGCGCCCAACTTAGAATAAAGTGAAACAGTCTGCTTCTCTAAAAAATCAGGGTGGAAGGGGTGCTTTTGGTGATCAGCTGGGAGTTATGATGCTAACTCTAAAACTATTACATTAGGATATATGACTAGATTTCTGAATCTCTTGCTTTTTACACACTTTCAAAAATTAGTTCTTATCATTATCTTGTTAGAAAAGTTTATGCATACCAAAAACTGACTTGAAATTTTATTCATAACAATCTTAAACTGTCTTTTTTCTTAGTTCATCAAGTTCTGGTGTTTGGCATTTGTTTGTGTTTATTTGCTCATTTCTACTTAAAAATTAAAGTCCAGACTACATATAAAATTTTGCAAATGGTTTCATTTAAGGCAGTACCAAACGTCATCACCCATGTCTTACACTTCAGTAACTGGTTGGATATTTGACAAAAAGATAAAACATATCTACTAATATTTATAAAATATACTTCATAAATTAGATAGAAGCTATGGGCAATATTAGACACTTATTCATGTTTTTGGAGCAGGCTTGAGAAGATACATTTTTGGCAAGCTTCAGAGTAATTTGAGCAGAGGAAATTATACAATGTTATCTTGGTCTTTCTCTTTTTTAGTTTTATACAATCCAGGAGATGAGGCCTTTGTTACCAATTGAAACTACCATTATGTGAACTTCAGCTAGTGTTTTGTTTTAAAACAAACATGTAGCATTGTAGCATGGATTTTTATTTCATTTTTTTCCATTTCATCGTAGTAATATTTGTGTGAGAGCTTTTAAACTGAGCAAAGCTTTAATTTATACAGTCATTTTGGAAAGCAGAATACTTTATTTACATCAAATAAAAAACATTCATATAAGACTAGAAAATTAGACATTGCACAGCAGGTCTTCATCAGTAACCCAGTTCTAAAATATCCCAATCAGAAATCATCTTTGGATATGTGGATATTCCTCACACGTTATACAGTTTTGGAAAAAATACTTAACTGTTGCGTAGAGAAACCAGAGATTAGGACTCCTCTGTCCTAAACTTCTGTTTCCTCCTTGATCTGGGCATGTATGACAGAGAAAATGGTTAATGCTTGATATAATAAATTTGCATGAGACATCAAATTTAAATGACACAATGAAATAATTCTCTAACCACTAGATACAGAATCATACCTGTTTTAGTCTCAGTGAATCTTGCATTGTTTCATTAGGTATCTATCTTTCAATAAGAAAGATAGAGAATATTAAACTAGCCAGGAGTTTGTGATTATAGTCCTCATTTAGGAGGTGGGAGTTATGGTTTTGCTTTTCCTCAGGGTTGTGGGAGGATGAGAACTTGTCACCTCAGCACTGTCCCTAATCAATTATTCTAACATTTTGTCACAATTGAATATTTATAGGATTTACATGATACTGCAGTTTTTAACACATTTAATCATTGTCAGTGTTCTCTTATTGCTACCAGTCCACAACCAGACATGAACACTGCATTTCTATAAAAAAAGTTACATAAATATATACACACACATATATATTTATATGAATACATGTATGTGTGTGTGGAGTTATGCAATACAAGCTTCATAATAGATTTAGTATTATTTTCAACATAATTTTGTTTGTAACTGTGTGTTTACTCATTAGGTTTTTGAACAGCCATTAGGTATTAAACAAAAATTTTTTGGTACTCTGATCACAATAACACAAGGATCTTCTTCCTCGAATAAAGAAAACCTGAGACATGGGGAAGGTATATGAAAACCCAAAAGATTTATTTCACTTAATGCCAGTTTGACCACATCAGCAGTGAATTTACTCCGAAAGAAAAGTACGCTTTCTATGTTCTATGTCCCTTTAAAGTCCCTCACACTACCTTTAGCTTTGAATAAGCCAAATTGTTATATCCCATGTGTGCTTTTTGCCTCCCTGTTGCTCATTCCTTTCCCTAAAGATAGATAATGAACATAAAATTAATTCTAACACAGACCGAAAACATTAGCAACCTTATTGGGCTTTTGTATTAAAAAGAAAAAGCTTCAAAATAAGTTTTTAACATGGAAAATAATACAGTAATGAATTCCAATATGCATCATTTGCTTATTCAAAATACTTGTAAGAAATTACTTGTAAAAATGTCTTTATTATTGTAATGTGAAACCACAGTCTTCTACATTGATAAACAGTTAAAAGTCTGTGCAAACTAAGAAATTAATGAATAAAATTATATAAAGAATGTCCTTTTGTTTGTGCATGTGAATATCCTTTCTGTCTAGGAACATTAGGAAGTCTGAAAGGACCATAAATCTTAATTCAAGTCTTTCTGCTTTTCCTAATTTTTCCTCAAAAATCTTATATTGAAATGCTTATCTGTGTTCATTTCTCCTAGTGAATCCTCTAAGATTGTAAACTTTTCCTAAAGGTCCAATACCTTTCCATCTACCCCATAAATTACAACTCCCTTGTAATGAGTTAGTGTTATAATGAAGACTCACTGGCAATTCAGTGTATTTTAATAGACAAATTACTCTAAATTAAGCTCTAACCATCTGTTCCATTCTCATTTATGATTCTAAAAAGAATGTATTTTAAAATTATATCATTTAAAAATAATGTAAATGATTGAAGTCTGCAGTAAGGTTTCTACATTTTTGTTCATTCAGTGTATCATATTTATGGTAATAGTGATGTTTCTTCCTTGCTCCAGGCATCTATGAAGGAGAAAGTGGTTAGTGTTTGATACAATAAATTTGCAGTTATTATGACGCATTAAGTATGTCAAAAAAGATATTCTACTCCTAGAGAGTTACACTGAATGTAAATCTCTGTATTGGAGCATCCTGATGGGATACCTGGAGGCAAAGCTTTAGATAATTCTACAACTTGTAGGGGGTTAAGGATATCAGAGACATTAAATGCTGACAACTGTAGTTTTAATATGCTGGGGAAATGGAGCTATTCCATATCACTTTCTGTATTTGTTAACAGTTATGCCACCACCAGGGATCTCACTAGGATTTATAGAGAAAGATCATGCTGACAGCTATTTAGAGGGAAAACAGTAATTTTTTTTCTCCTGCAGACTAATTCAGTAGTAAACTGTAGTACAGATTGATGGAGCAGCAAGGAAGAGAATGGAAAAGATGATATTCTTAAAAGATGTAACTGAAAGTCCAAGTAAATCTCTTTTCCTCCCATTGCCTCTCTGCTCTGTGTCCTCTGTGTTTTAAAAATATTGCATTAAATACTTGGATGGGTCTCATAAGTGAGATAACTTTATTACTGTTGATTTTGACTTCAAAATAAGCATCAGCAGTCTAAGAATATTCATCTCTGACTTAGTGTGGCTGTTGTATTTGGCTGGGAGGCCAGCTGTGGAAGTGGCCGAGACAAGTATGACTTACTATGCAGGGACACCTTTTCTCCAGCAACACTGGACAGGTTTCTGATCTTACTGAAACATAAAACAAGATCAGCTGAAACTAAGAACTGAATCTAACCTGCAGTTTGTCCCAATATTCAGCTATAAGATGGCATCCGTCTCACCCGTTTGCAGTTTAAAAGGTAGCAATTTCGCCTGGGCTAAATAATCAGACTGCCTCTAGAGACAGTGAGGAGTGTGACAGGGTTGTTTCTTCTGTGTGTTTTAAACAGGATGAATTTCCATTTGGAAGTGTCACTGTCTACGGAGACAGCCTGTTTGACTGAGGCAGGCCAGATGCTACGCTGTTAGACAGCTAAAGTTAGACAAGAACGCCAAAGTTAGCATTTACTTATAGCACTCCACTTAATGTCTCCTTTTCAATCATTTATAGAATGACATCAATGATTATAAAGGGAACATCTGCTGATGGCTTTAGGAGGTATTAAGTTTGGAATGACTAATTTAGTCATATAATTAACAGAAATATGGTTTGTTTGGCAGAACAGGAAAAACACACTATAGAGATACTGATGATAATTGTGAAGGCCAGTAATAGAAATCAAAATGTATCACTTTAGTACATTACATGTCTGAGTCTGTCATTCTAAACTAAGTGCCTTTTAAAACCAGATGCTCCCTCTGCAATATTTGATGTGTGTTTATAATGGATGGAGAAAGGAGAGATTACATCTTTTGTTATCACTAAGCATCAAGGTCAAATTTGGTAAGTAAGCAATGGTTTCAGAGTTTTGATTATGTACAAAATAGTTCTGTTTAATTCCTGCAGAAATCTGTCTGCCTTTTGGGGATTTTCTAGAAGGTAGCATTTTAAAATTGGCCAACTTTTTTCATTTGTCAAGAGATACAAATTTTAAAGCATGCTTTCTTTTTTAACCTTGTAAATATTAGGAACATAATTCAGATCTTCTCTTTTCTAACTTTGTAAATATTAGGAACATAATTCAGATCTTCTCTGCTTTGGCTGATGGTGTACTGAAAGGATAACAGGATGCATGTGGCTAGTTTTCACACTGTAGCATGAGATTAACAAAGATGTTCCTTCTCTAGAATATTAATTACTGGAATTACAGGATATGTTAATACAAGACAAAAAGTGATTTTATTTTATCTAAATAAAACTTATTGACCTTTCATTATTTAAACTATTAAAATTTTTGTTTCCAGAGTCTTCAGAATTTATTATTTTTCAGTTTCTCATTTATTATTTAATATATGATTTCATTCCATTCCATTCAAGTTTATAAACTAACCTTGCAGCCCTGAGCACTTTCCAGTATACGGTTAAGAGCTGTGATTAAGGCTGTTTATCTGTGGTTCATTCCTTTCCATTTTCCACCCCAGTGTTTGTAGTATTCTGTTTTGCCAGACTTTTAAAATTTATTTTATTTCATGTGTTTTAATCAGGAAAAAATTCTAAGAAATGAATCCTGCATTTGGAAAAAGTAAAGTAGAAACCTTCCCTCCCCTTACTTTTCAGAACTTCTTTATAAATTTTTTTTTGGCCAGTTATTTTTGCTTTGCAAATCAACTTTTCATTCAGTCTCATAGAACTCCCACTTTTGGCAGATTTCTGACTGTCTGGAAATCCCAGGAGGAATAGATTCATGAGCAGAGCAAAGGTCAGGAGTTGAAAGTTCATGACAAATGTATGTTCTTATTTTATTCCGTAATTTATATGTGGATATTGCTGCTATCTAGATGGAATCCTTTAGTATACACGTGTACATATTCAAAAGAATTACATGGTGGATTTTTTACTCTGTGGGAGCTGAACTTCTGCTTGTATAGTTCTTTATCATATAGACTTTCCTGGTGAAAAGGAGACTGCTTGGAAAAGAGCATTTCAAAGGGAGAAAAAATAAATTGGACTTTTTCAAAATTACTAAACAGTTTGTTTGTTTTTTTTTTTTCTAGAATTTGGTTCACTAGCAATGGTTTCACTATGTAGCTTAATGTGTATTTTTTCTTTAGTGAAGTTTTTTTACTAGAAGAGAAACCAAGTCTAATTTTCTTCCTGTCTAAATTTTCCATTTGTATTTAGGAGGTGATTAGTTTGGGGCCGTAGTGGCTATTACTGTTCCTTTCTATGCCCTTGGAGAGATCAAACTATGAAATGAAGCCAAAGCTGCAGCTGCAGCAGCAAACATGCACTTTTTAATGAGAAACATCTTGCTCTTTTCCCCTTCCCCACAGTAAAATTTTGCATAAGATGAAAAATAACACGTCATGTTAAAATTAGGCTGCAATCTATTAGCATTTAATTTTGTAGAGATAAAATTAAATACAGGTATAACAGATTTTTTCATAGATTTAAGTTTTTGCACGTATTATTGCATATGTACCATTGTAGGTAGTACTACGCATTCAGAAGGAAACATACCTTCTTCTGTCTTTTCTGTAAGTTAAGTCCTTATTCTTCAGTCTTACATGAATATACTCAATTGATATGATTTTTATACACTGGTATCATTCTGATATAAAATTTTGGTACTGTTTCATGTAATATTTGTGTATAAATGAAGCTTAGATTCAGTTTGCTGTCATGTCAGATTCATGCACTTCTTCAGTTTTATTAACTCTAACAGTCATCATTGAATGAATCCGTAATGATTTATTGTGTGTGGAAATTCCACAATATCCTATTTTAGTTTGATGTCTGTATTTATTCCAGTGAGTTAATTAATGAGAATCCCAGTTGTTAGGATGATTTTCTGATGAGTCGACAAAACCCAAAGAAACAGCTGACAACTACACGCTTTGGTTTCAGGAGGAAAAAATGGTTTCTTTCCTTTCTTTTTCTGCTCTTCAGGTATAGAATACAGGCTTTGTCCACCGGAAAGAAGAATGAATCCAGGTAAATCTTTCCGTTTCACTTTAAAACATTTTTTTTAATAGTTCCTTTTTAAGATTTGTCAAGTTCCTTTTTAAGATTTGTTGAAAAGAAAAACAAAATGGTTGAAGTGTCAATAATTCTATTGTTTTCTTAACTATCTGAACTACTTCCCACAGTGAATTAAGTGATGTGAATAAAGTGATTAATTTTCTTTCACAGTCTCCTTTATATGTCAATCTATGATCTGAGATGTAGCAATCTTTAATCTAGCAGTTAAAGGCATAACAAGATGTTACTGTGGCTGAAAGCAGAAGTCAGAAACATTTAAACTGGCAATTAAATGCAACTTTAAAAAATAAGATGAATCTGACCTTATTTTTGAGCATCTCACTACGTTGAGGGCATTTAATAATTGACATTTCTTCTTATGGAAAGTGACAAATTCATCATTATTTGGAATCTTGAAATCAAAATTAGATGTCTTTGAAAAAATTGTTCTGCAGTCCAGTCAAAAATTAAGACTGATAATGTTAATTTATGGTAAAAAGAAAAATAATAATTTCCCAATATGAAATAGCAAGAAATTCTTCGGTCCTTGTTATTGAGAAGTTGGATAATATGATTATAGTGGGTTCTTCTGGTCTTAAAAGTCCGTGGATCTACAAAAAGCTGTTCAAATAATACATGATATGAGTACAAGCAGGAGATACAACATTTCGAAATGAAGGATGACATTAGGGAGGCAGTCTGGTTTAGAAATTGCTGCATGGATTCACAAGTCAGAAATTCTACATTCTATTCCCATATCTGACATTGATTAGCAAGTCACATTAGGACTTATTATCAAAAGTGAGATATGCAGCTGATCATCTAATTAAGATCATCATGCTATTAGCATAACTGCATTCGCAAATCATGCATGCAGAGTTTTAGCCTTTGTTTAACCTTGATCTGTGATATGAAAGCAATCTGTATTATGGATTGATTCAACCTTCTTACTCCATGATTTGAGCAGCTCACCATTTTTAATATATTTATCCTCATCAGATTCTGTCAAATTGGGTATTAATATTTATCCTTATTTTAAGTTGAACTGCAGCACAGAAGCATAAGGTTCTGATGATACTTAGGCATTTAAAGATACAGATAACCAATTAATGAAATTTTTATAAGTCTCAACGAAGATCACATCCTTAAGTCCCATATACATTTTTATTACATCTTAAGTGCCTAGATCACTTTAGAATTTGGTTTTGCATCTTGTGAGGGTCTATGAAGTCAAAAGTCCAGTTGGAAACTGTGTCCACATTAGCAAGTAGTACAGACCAATATAAGCAGATTAACAAAATAAAAGAGTCTGTACTGAGGATCTGACTTTCACATATTTCAGGAGGTTTTAATGCTGGGCTAGTCCTAGTTATGCTACGGACTGAATGCTTGTGAAAGTTTGACTTCTACCCACCTTCATTCCAAAATCCAGTTTACGTGGGGATCCAAGTCTAATATGAATGAAAGTATTATTAAATGGGAATGATCAGGAAATTTGCTTCAAAAGGTGATGCCTGAGCTAAAACATTCATGTAGGCTCACTCTGTAATTCTTAGAACCAAAACCACCTAAGAACTGTATAAGTAATCGGATTTCTCTCGGCAAAGATGGAGCATATTGATGCCCTTGCTTGAAAAGCTAGTATTAGTAAGCAAATTTGGTCAACTGAAATGTATGCTAAGATTGTTTTGAAGTTGCTGCCTGAAAAGTTGGACAGAAACAAAACTAACTTGAGAAGAGAAATACTTGATTTATGAAAGGTTAGCCAACTTAACAAAAACAAAATACTTACAACTTGTGCAATTTTGAAAATATTGCTGTATTCTGGGATTATTTTAGTAAATATTCTGAATCTCTCTTGGCCAAGTTTATGAGACAAAGCAATAATTTTCCATCCATTGCATTGCTTTCATGTTTTCATCAATTTTCCATATGATGAGAAAATGAAAGAAGAAATGTCTCATTTCAATGTTACTAAGTATATGAGTAAAATGAAAAACATTTATGAAATTAAATACACTTACATGCAATAAGGCGAAAGAGAGATTAAAATTTCAAAGAACAAATACGTTTGAGATTTTCAGGCGGGTAAATATTTCAAAGATCTTCTGGAGTTACTAAATCCACTAACTGCTGTGTCGTTCTTGTGAATGAATTAATTTTGTCACTCTTACATTTTCCAGAGGAATACCATGGACATATGAGAGGTGCTCTGTGAACTGATATTTCTAACCTAAATATTTTTATTTTTCCAAAATATGAAATGAACTTTCATCACTGTACATATGAAAAAACACCAAAGCAAAACAGTCTATGTGACAACTGCAGATGTACAAGATTTTCTAAGCTATCTAGATTTCCTCCCTTTTTTTCTTGTTCTTTGGTAATGCTGACATACTTAAGTAATAAATAAACATGAGCATTACTCAAGAGAGGTCAGCAAAAGAATGCTGGAAAAAAAAGGTGGTTTGTTGTTACCCTAATAGCCTTTTCATGCCCTGAAATATTACATCAGAGTTAAAAATACAGGATGTAAACAA
The DNA here is from genome assembly GCF_000690535.1 of Cariama cristata. NCBI lineage: Eukaryota > Metazoa > Chordata > Aves > Cariamiformes > Cariamidae > Cariama > Cariama cristata. The sequence goes on along the minus strand of NW_009632765.1, from coordinate 46,396 downwards.
CAGATATTGAAAACACCCAAATGAATTGAATAGGGTTGGAGGTTAGTACCACAACACGAAAAATCCATATGGATTTTAGGACAAAGAATTACTTCTTTGTATTTGGATGTTATGTATTTATATATGCATTTATTTATTTATTTCCAAGGACCTCAGTTATGAGGTAACTACAGTAAGTTTCCGGTATTTCTTCCATGTTCCCAAGTGAAAAGATGTCTTAATCTACATCCTTTCCCTATCTTTATGTCTGAATGAAAACTTAGAGCCTTGATGACTTGTACCAGATACTATGGATGACTCAAGAGTGTCTTTTTTCACTCTAGAAAAGTAAGCTGCTTCTAGAGATTTTCCAGATGTTACTGCCAAAAGGATTTGTGATATCCTAATACGTCCCTTCAGAGTCTGCTGGTCTGATGGATAAATTGAAGGAGGTAGGTTTATAAAAGTATACCACTACTCTTTTCTTTCAGTACTGTATATGCAGAACACCTCAAAAGTCCTTTTACTATAAATACTACCATGCTTCTAACATATTTCCATTTACATTATTACTATAACTTGGCAGGTAATTTACAAGGTCCAAATCTAACACTCCACATTACTCTGTCTAAGAAAATATTTTTAACTAAAATATATATAGTTTTCCTTTATAACTAGTGAGAATACTCACAGTTTACTTTTGCTAATTTTATAAAGTTTCCCAGAAATTATTCTCATGGTGTTTCTTCCCTCTCAGTTTTAAATTTATGAAGGCTTCCAGATTTGGGGGCAAGATTAATTTTTTTTTTAAAGCATGGGTCTTTCAATATGTTAGCCATATTGCCTCTTCTGCTATGCAGGAAAGAGGATCTCTAAAGATCCCAGAAATAGAAGTCTACTTATAAACAACAAGGATTCCTAGACTGCATATCTATATACCTGTTATCTTGGATGCAATTTAAAAATTTAAAATGTAAAAGAGCACATACAATTTTTGAGTTCTTCTATCACAGACTTCTGTTGTAGTTTCTCTAGAGAAATGCTGTCTCCCTTTCCTGAATGCTGAACATGTGGGTACAAACAGCAGGACATATTCTATGTTCTCCAGTCTGATCTCTGAAGCTTCCGTCTTGGATTTCCCTCAAGAAATGGGAAGACTGGGAAGTGAAATGAAGATGTCTACAGATCTTACAAACATCTACTTATGGGAAGTTTTTTTATTTTTTAATAAATGGTCTTTATATCTTCAGAAATGTATGGAGCTTATGAATGACCGTTATAATGCAAACGTTGGAGTTAGAAATCTGTTTCATTAAAGGCTGATACAACCTAACATATATCCTGAATGCTATCAATGGCTTCATAATGGCAGTACCGTATGAGTTTTAGTGAAAAATAACTATCAATGGTATATGGAAAGTCTCTATAGAAAAATACAGTGATCCTTGACAGTCTGGGCATGAACATGAATGACTTGGTGTCTGCCAAGATATTTGATATCACTGATAAAAAATAGTAGAGTGGAATAGATTTTCAAGGTAGGTCCAGCAAGGATTTACAATGTATCTGAAGGAAACATCAACAAGGAAAACGCCTTTCTACAAGAAAATGCTGTAAAGACATGATGAATTTAATTTTTCTGTTGAGTTTATAGACAAGAAACAGAAGGCAAGATGAAGCAGTGACCAGTAGGGTATAGACTGACATACACACAGGCCATGGTCAATCCCAGCAGTGGTAACATCTTTCATGATTAAGCAAAGTTGAAGCTGCTAAACTGCAGAAAACGGGGTTTGGAATTCCTCAGCTTTTTGTAGATTATCCTAACTGACTGAGTTTTTGAAATCTGATAAAGTCAATTAATGCTGCTGAAGAGAAGAGCTTAAAAAGAAGGTGAGGTATGGTTATGGGAAAGCCATTTGTATTACAAAAAGTGTTCACTTCCTATTTCTTGTCTATTTCCCTCCCTAGCATCCAACAGTGGCACATCCCAGAGACTGTTCTGCTTCAGATGAGAACTTCAGCTCATAGTAATGTCACATTCCTACAAAAACCTACATTCAGTAATAGCCCCCTCTTTCACTGAGTTTTGCTGAAGCAGAAACTTTCTAATGTTATTATTTCTAATGTCTTTGTTTTTCATCTGCACAGATTGGAATTAATCATGTATTTTATTATTTTAGGAGGCAGTCAGATGCCATGTTAACAGGTAGCATCGTTAGAAGCTGGACAGACAATTACTCAACATCTTTGAGAAGTGACTAGAGAGGTCAGACAAAGAGGTGGACACACTGTAAGTATTTTGTAAGATGTATCCATCTGCTCTTTTCTGTATTGCCTAAAACAAGTATATTAATATCATGCTCATTTTGGAGTTTGCTAGTGTAATCCAGACTCTGAAAGATGAGCATAAGCCTGAACCATTCTGGCTCATATACCTGCATCTTCTCTTCCTAGAGACCAGGACCTAAGGAGAATTGATAAGTCCAGGTCTCACCTCAGGTCTTAACTGAGGTAGGAAAATGAACAGGGTGCACGTCTGAGTCTGTAGACTGGGAAAGCCTTTGCAGTTTAAATGGAAGCACTACAGAGTGCTTCCAATTTCTGCTGCTTTTTGCCTTCATGACAAATGACAAAACCAATTTTTTTGTTCACAGTTTAGTCTCTATTTTATGATGGTTGGTGTTTCTTTTCTTCTTGTTTAGCTTAAAAGGGTGTGACAGAACAGCAGCAAGAAAGGCTGCCTCTGCTTTTGCTGGCTGTGGCAGTCTGTGTCAGGTGGACAGGGAGGAGGGAAAGCAGGAGATTACGTCTGCACGCAGGCTGAAAGACTCCTGACAAAGCACATGGTTTGCTTCTTGCAAAGGAGCAGATCTACAGCCAAGCCTCAGAGGTCAAGGAGAGGATACATTCCTAGAGACCCAGAGGGAGACTGTGCGAAGGTTGCTGCAACCCAGGAAGGCCGTGCAAATCGCTGGACTCCAGACCATCTGGAAGGAGAGGCTCATTCTGAAGGAAAATAGAAAACAGGGGGAAGATTTGTTTTCAAAACTTTTATTTATCTGCATCATCCAGAAGATCTGCATTTGCTCTATTTTAAGGGGTTGTCTGTGCTCTAAGAAAACACAGAGATTAGAATTACTTTAGTGTTTCGGGGTATGCTTATTCTACAGATAAGATTGGTTAGTACTACCCCAAGACTCAGAGTCAAGTCAAAAACTCATAAAGGCAAATGTTTATATATAAGCTTTCTGGGATGGAGGGTCTCTCTTCCTTATTTGGAAATGACTACAGAAATATTAGTGAATTATCCTTGGTGTAACTTATTTGGCCAGTCCTGCTGGTAGAAGGAGACAAATAGCTACTATAATGGACTAGAAACCATGGAAAAATAAGCTTACTGTTTAAACTCTTGAAATTGATCTAATTAGTGATGACAACTAGTCTCCAGTTAAGACAAGAGATTTAAGAGCATACTCTAATACAGTTTTCTGTTTCCCTCAATTTTTGTCTGCTTTTCTATCTCTAGATGCTAACATAAAATATTTCAGTTTTCCAAGAAAGCACCTATCATATAATACATACTGCAAACAAATAATATTTTCTATTCTGTTTAAGACATCATTTATTTGTAAAATCTGTGGTTCAACATTTCAAATTCATAGGCATGTGGGCTCCCACACAGTCAGTTGAGTTCTTTGCTGTCCTATGTCCTCAAGCAATCCTAGAACAATCCAGGAAAAGAAACACATAAGCTATAGGATCAAACTATCAACAGAAGTCATTGATCCCTCTGTAAACTTAGCATAAAGCATTATGCATTTTTTTAACCCTCTTCCATTCCTGATTTGGGATAATTATCAGTGATACTGAACATGAACTGAAATCCAAACGCCACATGCTTTGTAGAAGCATTGTAACCTAAATCCTATCTGCATTGTCTTTATTGAGCAAATCTGCTCCATGCTTTGCTTTCTTAATAGCTGTTATATTATGCTAGCTAGCTGAGGTGCTAATGGATTGGTGTAAGAGAGTAATGATTAGCAATAAGTATAATTCTGATTGTCTGATTTGCCATATTTGATGGGACTTTGTTGAGATATCCAATAAAGAAAGTATGTAAATAGTTTGATACTGTGAAATGATGGGATTCCTGTGATAATGGTTTGAGGTTTGTGGTATAACATGTGCAGACTTACGTTCAGAAATTACTATGCAGTTCACAATAGATTTCACAAACTGCTATTTTCAGAAATAGGTTAATTTATTTTACTATTGTGAGGAAAATGCAGATCAGGCACTACTGTCACCATTGTAAGCATCTGTAAAGCTTTTCATGCTAAGAATCAGGAAAGATCTAGTTACCTGCAGACGCAATGAACTGACTGTTTGTATATGACATATGACTATGTATATTTTACATCAGTTTTTATAACACAAAGGACAAATATTGATAGTGTTGCTGGGGATAATCCAAAGTTTGGCAGATTGATGCTTCTGAGAATTCTTTCACTGTCAGCATCGTGGTACCTCTAACTATTTCACTCACAAGTACTAAGCTGCTTACACAACCAAATTTGCCAAAAGTTACTTAGCCAAGAGAAGTGTCAAAATCACTATTAAGATATAGACAACTGCTTCTGCATTAGAACAGCAGGGAAACTAAATGCTGATGTAGTTTTCAAAATAGTGAATACGAAAAGTAGGAGATGCAACAGAAATGTGTTAAACAGAGTATTGGCAACTATCAAAGGCTTGTTAAAAGGAGAAGTCCCAGAGAGAGACTTCAGGACTTCCAGAAAAGGCAGAGGATCCACACTCGAAAAAAGGTAAAAGCCTTTTCTTTATATCATACTACAGTGTACTATAAACATATAGCACTTGATGAAACAGGGTACCATTGGCAAATTTGATGACAATACTAAATCAGCAGAGTGACCAACAAGACAAACAATGAATCTGCTCTCCAGGCAGACTTTCATAATCTTGAGGATGCAGCCAACATCAAAAACTTCAACAAGGAGTCCATAGTTCTGCCCCTGGGGCAAAATAACCCCATTCATCAACTCAGGATGGGAACTGATTGGCTAAGGCTAAATAGCAGCAATGCTGAAAAGGACTTGGGGATTACTGTGGATGCCAAGTTGAATGAGAGCAAGCAGTGTGCTCTCATCGTGAGTAAAGCCAAGTGCATACTGGACTGCATCAGGAATTGCAAGGCCAGCAGACTGAGGGAATTTCTTACACCCTGTACGCATCACTGGTGAGGCCACACTGAATACTGTATTCATTTCCGAGATTCCCAAATCAAGAGGGATATTGGGAGACTGGAGAGGGTCCAGTGGAGGGCTATCGAGACAAGCTAGACTAAAGTTCATTACATATGAGGAGATGCTGAGGGATCTACGTTTGTTTAGTTTAGCGAAGAGGTCAAGGGTAATCTAATAGCAGCCTGCAATTACTTGAAGCATGCTTCCTGTCGAAGAGAGCAAAACCAAAACTCTGCTTGGTAATGGCAGATGATGTAGTAAGGGACAACAGCCACTGATTGCACCCTGGGAGGTTCAGATTGCTGAGAAGGAAAAACTTCTCCACAAGGAGTGTGGTGCGGCACGGGGACAGGTTATCCGTAGAGGTGGTGGAAATCTCCACCCTTGGTGCTTTTCATGACTCAACCACACAAAGGCAGAGCTGGCCTGACCTAGTTAGGTGATGACCCTGCTTTGAATAAGCGGTTGGTCAGGAGATCTTCAGAGGTCACTCCCAATTGATGTTTCTGTAATTCTATAAAATAAATTGAATAAATATTGTTCACAAAACATTTAGGAATAAATTCATTCATTACAGAATATTGAGCCTGTTATTTAGATGAGTAAATCAATGCTTTTAAATTTCTGATTTTGATTGTTCTGGCTTTTTCTATTATAGTAGACAGTCCTAGAGACAGTTAGAAATGTGTCATATTATAATGATCGTACAGGGTTATTCCTGCTCATATAGCAAACTAAATGTGGGGACTGAGAAACAGAAGAATGTTAATGATCACTGAAGTATTGTCCCAGTTCCATGCTTGTTTACTCTTAGTTTTAAGGGTAATTGTAATACTTTAATGCAATATTATTTTTTTTTTTTGCTTCTAATAATGCATTTTATTCATAATTAGAAAACTTTGTCATGATACATTCAGTAAACTGGACTGTAACTTTGAGGAACAGGTTAGGACAAGATGTGAAGAAGAGTTTTTTTTCTTAATTGAATCTGCAAACAGAATTGAGTGTGATTAATTAAAATGTGGTCTGGGCAATGGCTTTTCTATTGGCAAATGAAATTACAATATGAACTTTACATCTTTGAAACGAATAGGTCAGATTCTGATTATGTTCATGTTGGCATAATTGTAGAGTGTCTCTGTTGATACAAATTCATATGTATACCGGTGCTTCAGAATTAAAAATCCGTTCAGGCATTTCTAGTAACACAGTGCCTCCTAATATGTTACTTGACATTGATTTATTTTTAGAAGTAAATGAGCAGTATAGCTTCCTGAAATGTAAACTGATAACAATTTATCCTTAATTTGTAGTTAATGTAGAATATAATGGAGAAAACTTAAATTTGTCATCTCTTTGTTGAGTTCACTTTTTCACTGTAATAATTGATAAATAAAATTCACATTCAGGCACTTAGAATTATTAATAATGCAGGGATCTGAAACAGCAGTAACAATTACAAGAAATTATATAACCCATTATTTAAACATCAGGTTTCTTCAGTTTCAAAATAACAATCTCTTTTTTAAAAAATAATTTCACTTTCTGCAATACTGGTAAAAATACTGATTCAGAAAAAATTTGTTCCTACAGTTCGCATTCCCTTGAGTTATGTTGAAAATGAAAAGGCAAATAGAACATTTTATTTATTTCATTCATTATTTCTGGAGAAGAGCAAGTTTTTTGTTGTAGACAGGAGATACTGGCTTGTGGTCACAAACAATAATGTCATATATAATAGGCTTGTTTCTTCTGCTCTGTACTACTTTTAAGACCTTTTGTGCTCTTGCTTATGTATGTCATGAAAGCTACATATTTTTCTGCTGTCAGAGTTGGCAGTTCTGTCGAAAACTTCTTTCTGTGCATTGGGGCATATTTATAGCCAAGTTATAAAACATTTATTTATATATGCAGCAAAATGTCTCTATGATAACCTCCCAGTTCCGAATGTTTTAATGAAGGATGGCTGACTATTTGATTCCTTCAGCATAATGATAGGAGTATTGTTAATTAAGAATATCCATTCGATAGTGGTTGACTTCACAACATTTATAAATGACTGTAAAAAAACTCTGGTAATATTACTTATTGTGAGGACGGTCACAAAAGACTTGAAGTTTCCCATAATAAACTCTGTGTACATGCATTTAGTTCTGTATAGTATTATTTGTTTTTCATCCAGAGATCCTCCACAAGTACATGAGCACCTCTGTGGAAGTTGCTGTCATTGATCAATGTGCAGAGATAGCTGCGTGGATCTTTCCTCAGAACTCAAAAGAAACATAACTCTGTTTGCATGACTCTGTTTCCGAATTTATAGATCCCATCTTTCAGTCAATTAATTAGCTCCATATTCACCATGCTCATTTAACTTTAGTGTCTCGAGTTTCAGAGAGAGATTGGTTGGTGCTAACTCTGGGAATTCTGCACTGAATTCCATTGTATGACATAGACAGGTATTCATGTTATCCATAGAAATCAGCCCTACATTCCCCTCCTTTACAGACCTTAATTTTGTAATTACTTTCCTGGTATTATTTATGAAAGAGAAATCCCAGGTGTGGAGAGGACCTATGAGATCATCAGACAGGTGAAAGTTTCTTGCTGTTAGCTGAAGCACTGGAATAAGTTTAGAAACAAATTTTCTTCAGAATATAAATTCACAGGATGGTTCAGGTTATAAGGGACCTCAGGAGGTCTCTAGTCCCATCTCCTACTCAAAGAAGAGTGAGCTTTGAGATTAGGTCAGATTGCTCAGGGCTTTACCCAGTCTTGTCTTAAAGCCTCCAAGGAGGGAGGCTACACTGCAGCTTTGGGCCAACTGATCCACTGCTTGACTGTTATGATGGTGAAAAACTTTTTCCTTATATCCACTTTGAACCTCTCTTCCTTCAATTTGTGCCCATTGTCACTTATCCTCCCAACGTTCACCCCTGCGAAGAGTCTAGCTTTGTCTTCTTGATGAGCTTCTTATAGGCACTGGAAGGCTACTATCAGGTTCCCTTGAACGCCTTCCCATCTCCAGGCTGAACAAAACTTAGTGGCAAAGAAAGTATCAAATTGGTCTTAGAAAGTCAACGCTTTGAACTGTAGCCTTTGTAGTGGTATGAGTAGAATTATTTAGTGTTCAAATATTTCTCCAGTGAAAATTCAATGGCAAACAAGAAGTACAAACTTAATGCTACAGGTTCATTCCACTTTACAAATGTGGAAGATATAATAGGAAAATTGTAATTGTTGGAAGACACAATCCATATTTTCCACAAAATGAGAACTAATTTTTATTCTTTTAATTATCCTGCTCTAGTTTTGCCCATTTTCCTTAGCCAATTTTCATTTCTCTTCTTACATCTTTGTATAGACAGTTATCTTAAATATTCTCTGTGATGTAATAGAAAACTATTAAATTTATTAACAGTTGAGGGTTAGAAATACAGACAATTCCATTAGCAACAAAAGCATGTGAGAAGAATGAAACCCAACAAAAAACCCCCAAACCTCTTCACAGTGGAAACAGTGAAACAAAAAACTAAAACTGGTATTTTAGACAAGTACAGTAAACTTGAAAACTACCATATTGAAATGATCACAGGGATTTCTACACAGGTTTTATCTTAAATCCTACAGAAGAATGATGGAATGAACTAATATAGTAATTAAAATTCTTTTTTTTTTTTTTTTTTACATTGTATGTGTGCACAATACCACAAAAATATCCTGTCTTGTACTGTAATGAAGCTGTAGTACAATGCGTATTAGATTCTCTTCAGAGAAATTTTTGTTTCAGTTAGAGATTTTCTTCCAAATATCTGAAGTAAATTTAAAAGCAGGGATTCCCACAAGCGTCCAACTCAGGTCTGCAAGATTTGCCTTCAGCATCTTTTAAATATTCAGTTTGTTTCAGAGTTCCGCTAAGTCATGTGCTATATAGCCCAGTGAGTTAAAACTGCTGGTGCAGGCACTCTACAGATTAGCAGAGTGCTGTGAAAGCTGACCTTCATTCCCACAGCTCAGAATATCAGACTGATGAACAGGTCAAAGAAGCTGAGTTTTTTCTTCATTCTCTGTGCAGTTTTGGTGGATAGAAAGATAGCATGAATTCCTCCTCCAACATCCTGTTGGAAGATCTTGTCCCCAAGATCCTTTGGGAACAAAAAGAGGTAGTGGCAGTACTAGCTGGCCATTGCAGGTATGCAGTGGTCTGAATGATGATGAAGTCCAGGATAAAGGAGCTGCCTGAGTGCGTAAGCCTTGTGAGTCTGCTTCATACCTATCACGAGCATTAGCCATAGCATGGGAAGGAAGCTCCTGATTTGTGATTTAAACGCTGAGTTGGCCAAGAGGATTTAAATGATTTGCTTCCAGAGGAGTTCATTACTGCCAAGATAATTCTTCTTGACTCATAAAGGAGATTACAAGATTTCATGGTTTCTGCTACAGATGAATACAGACAGGTAACCTTGATGGTTAGGTCATCAGGATGTTCCAACTGCTGAGCACTTCTGAGAGCCAAGAATGCCCAGCTGTACAAATTATGCCTGAAGGACTGTGGTGAAACAGGAGAAAACGTCTCTGACCTTACTAACAGTAGTTGATTTCTGATGGATACTGATATAGTGGAAGACAATTTCTGTGTTAGTACGATAAATGATAGATTAGGAAACCAAAAGTGCTGGTGAAGCTAGCTATCCAGAAAAGACAAAGACCTTGGGTACTAGAGAGCTCAGCAAACTGGAATAGCCAACTAATTCCCAGGCAATGAATGCACCGACAGATACAAACCCTAGTCTCAATAGGCAATGTGTAATCCATGGCTACACTGCCATTTTCGTATAGATTGAAACCTATATTGCCACTGACATAGACTCATAGAATAATAGAATTGTTATAGTTGGAAGAGACCTCAAAGATCATCAAGTCCAACCACGTACCCAACGCCACCATGCCCACTAAACCCACTAAACCATGTCTCAAAGCACCACATCTAAATGGTTTTTGAACACCTCCAGGGATGGTGACTCCACCACTTCCCTGGGGAGCCTGTTCCAATGCTTAATGACTCTGACAGTGAAGAAACTCTTCCTAATATCCAACCTGAACCTCCCTTGACACAACTTGAGACCGTTTCCTCTTGTCCTCTTGCTAGTTACCGGGGAGAAGACACCGACCCCCACCTTGCTACAACCTCCTTTCAGGTAGTTGTAGAGGTCGATCAGGTCTCCCCTCAGCCTCCTCTTCTCCAGGCTAAACAACCCCAGCTCCCTCAGCCACTCCTCATAAGACTTGTGCTCCAGACCCTTCACCAGCTTTGTTGCCCTTCTCTGGACACGCTCCAGCAGCTCAATGTCCTTCTTGTAGCGAGGGGTCCAAAACTGAACACAGTATTCGAGGTGCGGCCTCACCAGTGCAGAGTACAAAGGGATGATCACTTCCCTAGTCCTGCTGGTCACGCTATTTCTGATAGAGGCCAGGATGCTGTTGGCCTTCTTGGCTGCCTGGGCACACACAGGTGCTTCCATCCTCTTTTCTATGGAGAGCTGCTTGTTCTAGTGTGTTTCTTGTGTCAAACAGTGAGTTAAATGAAGGAATTAATTTGACTGAAAGGTAACTTAGAAAGATTTGCTATTAACTGGGTCAGTTCTTCAGTTTGTCTCACTGTGTAACCACATTTTACTGGAGTGTAAAGGAGGTGAAAATAAGAAGCTAGGATGCAGAAAACAGTGGGATTCTAGGATCTTCTTGCAAATTCTTTTGGAAAACAGAAAAGGTTTTATGCTTGCTACTGTTGCATACTTTGGGTGAATCTGAGCTGCGGGTAAGGAAAGAAGCCCCAAAAGAAACATAGTCTCTGGTCATTGTCATAGGGGACCTTGACTTGGTTATCCAGTGCTGACCTACTTATTATGTTTTTCAGTAGTAGAAGTGACTTAAATACAGATGGCAGAAGAATGCAGAAGATGACAGAAGAGCTTTTTGTTGCTGATCAGTGTCATTGTGGTCAATAAAACTGGGATTTTTCCTTATCCTTTTCTTTTTCCTTATCTTGGCTTGAATTATTAGTGAGCCTTGAATTAAGAAAAAAAAAAACAAAACCAAAAACCAAATCACTCCTCCTGTCCTGCCAGCCCCAAATCGAACACCTTCAGAAAGGGGATTTCTAAACTCAAAATATAGAGTGAATTTTCAATTCTCTACTAGAAGGTTGAACCTTAATTATAGTCATCAGTAAGAACATCTAATGAAGTCCACTTGGCTTTGGATTCAGCAGAAGGTAGAGAAGCCTTAATCAGTTACTTATGTGTAGATGCTTACATGAGAGCTAGGCATCTGATCAATGGAGAGCTTATCAATACAGTTAGTGGAGACCAGAGAGCTACTCATCAGTTATTCATTTGGTCAAATATAGGTGTGGATTAAAGGGTGAGCTGAACTGTTCTCTAGATTCTACTGACTATAACAACTGGAGCTCCATTACATATAGTGGCAGTTTACGTATCTAGTTCATATGTCTACACCCATTTTAGGTACCTTATTCTGTAAACTAAATTTTTATCCCAAAAAGATAAATAGAGATTAAAGTTGGTTTCACTACTGTTGAACCATCCAATATTGGGAATGCTTTACTCTCCTACGTAAATTCTTAATTTTACGAAAGCTTCCAAACCAACACCACAATTTCTCCATGACAAAATGTTCTGCTGCTTGCCACTCTGGTACTAAGATTTTACAACTTAAAGCTCAGAGGGTTTTGACTGAATGTAAACCTTTTGGCATTGCTGAGTATCCATAATTGTACGTGTATCCATGGCAACTACAGGAGAGAAAGTATGGCTGTATAATCCTTCTTAAGTAATACAATGTTATGTTTTTCTTGGTAGACGAAGAGATGCTAGCTAGTCATAAGCATATTAAACCACCTGTGAATATCAAAGCTGCATATATACTCCTAAACAACAAAATGGAAATTGTTTTAGTAAAGTTGTAATATGTGGTAGCACTTCAGAAATATAAATACAAAATTTCTGAAGCTTCTGTTTTGAATAAAGATGGACAAACTAACTTCAGATCAACCATTTTTGTTAAATCTCCTTTCTTTTAATCTTACAGTTTAATAGAAAAGCCATAACTAATCATCCAATCTTGTTGCTTACCAGAAAAGGGGCTAAATTATTCTCTGACTAACCAGAATGGAATTTACACCCTTCTAATGTGTTATATTCCTGTGTGATAGCCTAAACATGTTCCTATAAATGTTTTCGTGTGGTGTAAGTGATTCAAGAATCAACATGATATTGACTGTACTGCTATATTTTTAAGTAGGGCTTTTTTCCTTGTTTTCTTGTTTTGTTAATTATTTTTGGCTAGCAAAAATTCAGAATATTTCAGGTACAGTTATGACTGTTATTTAAAAACCAAAAATACCTGGACACCTTTTTTGTTTTACACTTTCCAGCTTTCATCCTGTGAATCTTGGTAGAGCCTGCAGGAACTGTAAGACTGTTGTCTTATTGACAAGCAACAGCAGAGGTTGCAAACTTCTGCAAATAAAATTAGACACAAGGCACACTTTGGCACCGATGCTTAAGTAAAACAAGCTTTGTATGTCTACTCCTTCTAGCGTTCAGGGTCTACAGAGGTATACATGTGGATAGAAAATAGATATCCCTGAAGAGACACAAACTTGAAAAACTAAAACTATTTTCTTGTAAAAGAGAAAGAAAAAACTCCAGTTTTATATACAGGCAAAATGGTTTCTAAATGGAAGAGCTTTTTTCCAGTTTTCCATGAGTTTTCAGCTGCTTTCTAATGGGACATACAAACTGAAGGAGGAATGCAAGCATGGGTTCTGATCCCGCAGCATTTTTTTTCTCCAAATGCTGGGCCACAGAAATTTGGCATCTGTGGCTTCCCAGCCATGAAAGTAATCCATTGAGTGGGATCTGTTTTTTTTTTTTCTCATCTATGAGATATGTTTGGTGTTTTGATGACCTTCACAATGTCAGAGACTGATTATGCTTAGCACAGTTTCTATTTAAAGAAATAAGACTGGGAGTCCACAAGTTAGTGTTTTCTGACAACATTACTCGGTACATTTTCCTGTTTTCCCCCTCCTTCCAGCCATGGGGGTGGGGGGAGGAGAGAAGACAGTTAAATAAATTTACAGTCGCTGTATTTTGCCCAACAATTTCATTATAATCTAACAAAGATAAGAATGAGGCTGTAGATTCTGAAGATTTTAATCCTGAGGAATCTGTCATGGTACAGCCCTCATTGTAAACAGGGAAAGGTCCAGCATAGGAATGGTAATGAAGAAAATTTCCATTTTGGACCAGGATTGGAGAACAAGAATAAGGACTGTAATTCAATTTCCCTGTAAGTATCTGCAGTCTTTGAGGAAAGAACCCCTCCTTGGTATTTCAAACTAAAATGCTTCAAAGTATCTAATTCCCACACTGGTAAGGTAGGAATAGAAAAGATCTAGACTCAGTTTTATTCCATTAACTGCATATCTGATGTTGAAGAGTAGGATAACCTCAAGAAATTGGACTAATGGAACTGTAGAAGAAGGATAAAGTGATAACACAGAATTGTAGAACTGGAAAGCTTCTTGGAAGCTCAGTACAAAGCATCACGCACTCCTATTCCAAGGGAAGAATCAACTATAACTTTTGTGATTTTTGATATTTGTTTGTCTACTCTGTACTTAGAAACCTCATATGACTTCCCAAGTTAATGACTTCCAATGATTCAGTTTCTTTCATAATTTAGCAAGTTTTTCTTATAATAACTGTGCCAAATTATGCAGCCTGCATGTATTGTCCTGTTCCTGGATACATTCATAACATGTAGTCATGGAACCAGAATGATCTAGTCTGGGGATGTGCCTTTTGGCAGTAATTTTTCTTCGAAAGGAAAAGGACAGTCTGATATATTAAATAATTCTGTACTGGATCCAAAGCTAATTGCTTTGTTCTCATTTTAAGTGTTGTCCTGGAAGTGTCAAAGTATGCTTCAATATGTGAAGTTAGCTGTTTCAGTAATTGTGATGATAAACAACAAAACCTACCAAAGTTTAAAGCTACTTAGTAATAAAGAAGTAAACCTTAAGTAATTTTAACACTGCTCTGAGCAATATATTTTAAAACTTGTGGGATCTTTGTGTAGTTCTTCTGGAGGGTTGCATGGGCTGGAAAGATCACCCACTTCTGATGTAAGTAGACTCAATTCTCTAAGGAACCTGTGGATCTGGAATTCTGTGCACAGGAGGGAGTGAGTTGGATGTAATTCAAGTATCATTCTTCAACAAACACTCCAAGAACTGGTATAAAAGTAACCATGAAGTCTTTTTGCTCTTTTTTCTTTGTGGACTCTGGCTCCTGGAACTGAAGTAAATTATGGAAAACATTGCATTAACATGGGATGGAGGAAGGGGCCTTGGAAAAAAAGGGCATGTCCATACCTAGATGGCTTAACCTGCTACAGAATTCCCATAATCTATCTAGATATACAGAAATTGTGTTTATGGGAGCTAAACCCATCTATGTTGAAACTTGTAAAAGGTTCCATTTTGCTAGGAGAATATTCAATGGAAATTCCACTCAGACATCCCAGTTTATTCATCTCTTGGCTTTTCTTGTTGATTTACCATGGGGTGGGCCACAGAAAGGAAGGATAAGTTTCCAGTTAAAGTCCCACAAAGCTCAAATTGGTTGCTTGGTAACCCCCTCCTGATGGACAATAGTGTGTCGCTTAAGCTATATACCCATGATGGCCTGGGAGTTTCATCAGAAAAATAACTGTGGGGTTTTATTTCCCTATGCTGTACCATCACATTAGAGACCTGTGGAAGTACTTAAGTGACATTCCTCACAATTTCAAAAGAAGACTCTATGAAAGACTTTCTTCATGGTTCACTGTAAACTTTTGAACTTAACTTCCTTTGCTGATGAGCCACTTGTTAACCTTATAGGCATGCCACAAAGCCCTTGTTTTCCTTTATTTGAAAGGTCGTGGGGAAAATAATTTAAAATAAATATTAAACATTATTTCTTACTTGGGTCATTGTATTATGCATAATTTTTCATAGACAATTTAAATAATTATAATGATGTATGTATATGTACTGTGCTACAGAGGATGTATGATTTAACTGTAATAATAAGATTTTTATTTGGGGTTTTTACTCCGAAGACAGCTAAGAAAAATCTCAGAGCTTCCCAAAACCACT
>NW_009632765.1:0-30909 GCF_000690535.1 Cariama cristata | reverse complement strand
TCTTTCCAAAGAAACCACAATGTTACAGAGCCCTTTCATCATCCAGCATACGGTACTGTAGAACACAAAAATACACACTGTACTACTTTAAATTAATTCATATTTGCAGGAGACACAGTCTGTGTGAGTATGTGCAATTATGAAACGTAACTTTTTTTCCCTCTTGACTTTTTTAGCTGCCTCACCCCTTTTATTTGAACACATACATATGGTGTGTGAGAGTGAGCAAGCTCTCTGTAAATGTTTGGAAGGAGCATCTGTTGGACAATAAAACTTACAAGAAAACATGCTTCTCATTTAAAGCGTATTCACTAGAACTATTTCAGTGTTGGAATCAGTTCATTTGTATAGCTTGGAGGCATTAATAAGAGCAGAGAACTGTAAAGGCACCAGAAAACTCGAACTGTTACTAAGAATCCAAGGTATTTTTTAAAAGCATTTCGTCTATTCGGCATCACAGTCTTCTGATAGGAACCTGAACCAGTTGACATACAGGAAATCTCTGATAGTCCATCCAAAGAGACTACAAACAAGAAGATGGCATGCTTTTTGCAAACCTGGAAAGTCTAAAGATTGCAATAATTGTTGGACCAAAGGGACCCTCTTCAGGCATAAATAGCAAGACTCCTACTGTCTTCTCTTGCAGACCAACTCAGCTGCCAGCAAAAGCAGGTGCTCTCCCCCTACCAGTGCTCCAGAGGAAATATTTAGTGAGTATTCACAGCTCTTTTTACAAATTAATATATTATTAGCATTTTAATTTTATTTGTATAGTTTTCTCAAAGGACAAAAGCATTTAAAAATAAGTTTTTAAAGGCTGTTACTTTAAACAATTGCTGGAGTTCAACAGTCTGATGCAATTACCATATTAATTTAAAAACAAAATTTGCACAGTCTATGACAGCAACTTTTTTAAAAGTATGTTTTTTTAACAACGTGTAGCTTAAACAATCTGAAGCAATTACAATATATTTTTAATGCATAAGTTATGACAGCAAAGTAATTTATATAAATTTGAAATGTATTTGACTTTAAATGTTATGCCATAAAACAGCCTTTGTAGAACACAAATCTAAAATAAATCATTTCTTTTGGCAAAGTAACCTGCAATTTAATCTTGAGAAGAATAAATATACCACTAATGTTTTCCACAGAAACAGTTGCTACTCTAATTAATTCAAGATGTGACTCTAATAAGATTTCAAAAGAAAATCAGAAACAGATTTTTCTCAGAGGTAGTACTATGGAGAAAGTTAAGATATTTTTATTTTCATTAGAAACACTTGTCTCAGGTATAGTTACAGATTTGTAGTATATAGCATGGAAATATCAAATCTGAAAGTATTATAATAATGTTTTTAGAACCATAACAATTTTTTGTGTTTCAGCTATATGCTTTCTTTTTGGTTATAACTTATGGTACATTACACTTTATTAGGTAACTGTTATTCAATTTTGAGTTCAGAGTGACTAATATGGCTAACGTATTTTTTTCTTTTTGTGTGGAAGGGAATGGAAAACCTGATGTTTGTTTACCACTCCTGTAAAGTTATCTGGACATTACTTGTAACAATACTAGGTTATGCTAGCAGCTTGCCTGTGGGTGATGATTCTATTTGCACAGCAGAGGAACTTGCAAAGTACAGCATAACCTTCACAGGGAAATGGAGTCAGACTGCTTTCCCTAAGCAGTATCCACTTTATAGGCCCCCAGCACAGTGGTCATCAATGCTAGGTAAGTGAAGTATGTACAATTTGAAGAACAGATAAATCTCTTGACCGCTGTGATCTTTTTTTATTCTTAATAGTCAATTTTAAGATAACTAATGAAACAGGAAAAAAATAGCCAAAGTTATTGAGGATGAAATGCAGAAATTGACGTATCCACAATGCTTTCAAAAATCGACAACTGTTTTCAATTGACTTCTGTTTTCAATTGGCTGCAGCTGAAATAAACAGTGATAAGCCAAATGTTTTAGTGTTCACTCATTTTTATACACTTCTTTTTTAACCTCAGAAATAAAACAGCAATATTGAAGAAATAGGGACAATTTAAACCAGACTTTTATGTCATGCCATGTATTCACTCAAATAGGTGTTACTCATAGTTCTGACTACAGCATGTGGAAAAAAAATGAATATGCCAGCAATGGTGTACGTGATTTTGCTGAAAAGGGTGAAGCATGGGTATTAATGAAAGAAATAGAAGAAGCTGGAGAGAAAATTCAGAGTGTACATGGAATCTTCTCTGCTCCTGCCATTTCCAGTGGTACAGGGCAAACCTCTACTGAATTAGAAGCACATTCAAGACATCCCTTAGTAAGTAAACGTGCATATTAATTTTGAAAGTTTGTTTTATGTCACTAGCACCCAAAATTAAATATTTTGAGTTCTTACTTATAGGAACAATATAATGCAATAATAAAAAGCATGTCACATTGCAGGGAGCATGATACAAGTTCTATAAAGTACAAAAGCTAATGACATTTCTTTCAAAAATTTTATGTTAAAATTACTATAAGCAGGACTGGAACATTTCAAAATAAGTGATGCAATCCTGATGGATCATTTTGTTTCATTAGGTTTCATTTGTTGTAAGAATTGTTCCAAGCCCCGACTGGTTTGTGGGTATTGACAGCCTAAATCTCTGTGAAGGAGACCACTGGATAGAAGAAGTATCAGTAGATCTATTTCCATATGATGCTGGAACTGACAGTGGTTTCACATTTTCCTCCCCAAACTTTGCCACTATTCCACAGGACACAGTTACAGAGGTAGGTGTATGTATATATAGTTTAGCACTTCACACCTATATGTTTTGAGTCCTCCCTTTAAAAGATAACTGTCCTATGACTACATGATCCACTCTAGCAAAGCTGATTTCAGTATTTGAGAGTGCTGATGCTCTCTATATATGGATTTATTACTCAGCTGATAACCCTACTGCTTTTATTTATTTTCTATACCTTTCAAATTTATTAGGTAAATGTAGATAGTTCATGAAAAACTGGCTTTACATTTAAAGTATTTTCTGTAAAAGCTGACTATTTTTAGATGATTTTTAACAATTCTTAAAACACTAGGAAAAAAAAAATATTCACAAAAGTCCTGACATAAATATGTATCTGAACAGGGAAATTCTTAGTAATGAATACTGATGTGGGGAGGAGTTTTCAGCTAAAAGCATTGCTGAAACTTGAAACCTACATTTGAAGGAAAGGAGCTAAGGGAAAGCAGAGGAGAACTTCATCCCTACTGTGGTGACCCCACTTTCGACCTCTTTTGCTCACTTGATATCCTATATGCCTCATACTTTGCATTTGTCATTTAAGGGTGGTGGGGAACAGAGGGTTTTGATTCAAAAGTTCTGAATAATATAAGTGTTCAGCTAATTCTTTCTTTAAGGTCAGTTTTTCTAGAGCCAAATACTGTGCTAATGAGTAATGAGAAAAGGAACAGAAAAGCTGGAAAACAATACGTTTGGCCTCCTGTACCCATATGACAGCTGCTATAGCATACCTGATATTATTTAATACTCTCATGTTCTTCCTTGTAATAACATCCACTTCTTTCCATTGAACCATTCCGTACGTTACTGTGTTTTCAGTACATCCCACCGTAGTTCTGTGTCCGAAGGTTGGCACAATTCATTGTGCCTAGTCTCGAAGCATTATGCATAAAAATTCTGGGATTATCAGCAGTAGTTATGTGAACTGAGGTTCATAGAAACTGGTTATATGCATTTTATTCTCCAAAAAGTATTAGCATGATGCTTAAACATGATTTTACTTCTTACTAATATGATGTAGTTTCTTTAAGGTTCCCCTTTTTATTTCGCAGATCACTTGTTCCTCTCCGAGTCACCCAGCAAACTCATTTTATTATCCCAAACTCAAAATTTTGCCACCTATTGCTCAAGTAACAATGGTGAAATTAAAGAAAAACCAGCTGGGTCTTTCTGCACCTTATCTAAATCTTCCAGCTAAAAGCAATGAAATAATAGACACTGTCTCAGGTAAGTGATTAGTACTTTGATATGCTCAATTCTGTTATTTCCATTCACTCAGAAAATATGTGGAAATCTGGTAGGTGATGTGGATGAAACAGGTGATTAGGCAGAATCTTCTCCTATCTGCATAGGAATAGTTTCCAGACTCATACATGGGAAATAAAACAAACCAGTTGACATAAAAGAGAATCCGTGAAAGAATAAGGAAGGGATTGCATATTTGTGCAAAAGTTCAAAGGTTTGGGTTACATCCCCAGTAAGGGCTACACAAGCATTAGTATCAGCATAGATCAGTGAATTTTGTGAGAAACAAACAACACTTGATCAGAATCAGAGTTCCCAAATTCTTTGCAACTTTGAAGTAAGTATCCATCCTTAAGTTTTTACATGATGATGGAGCAAAAGAACTATTATTGTTGTCTCTTTCTGGGTCAGAGGGTTTGATAGTTATGTGCAATGAGAATTGATACAATTCAATTGATTTGGACATATTTATGATACAAACATACATCCTGACAACAAAAATAATGTTCCCTCTCATTTTTCTTTTCTTAAAAATATTACCTAATAACCTTATTGAGGTAGAAGACATGCAAACTACTGACACAAGTTAGACTTAAGAGTAATTTTCAATTCTCCAAATTAACAAATACATAATTAACATAATATTTGCTCTGAGGGAAAGATAGCAGTTGTACAGTGTCCACTGAGATGTTCTCTTTACCCTTTTCTAGTGGATTTTTATAAAGTATAAGAGGAAGGGTTAAGAATAAGAAGACTGACATCCTAAATATTATTTGAGAGACAGCAATAGGCTAAATCCCCAAAGTATTCTTAGAAGACCTGCTGTGTTCCAAGAGCTTCTCCAGAGTGTCTGAAGATGTCATGCCTCTAGCTCTGTGCTGAAATCACCTCACAATCACTAAAATAAAGTTCATTTCATACACAGCTAATAATGCATGATTTACGCTTTAATATATGTATTTCTATTAGTAAATAAGACATATTCAAAGTGAGTGATACATATCTCATTTTCAGTTATATGCCTTTTCCATGACATTTGAAAGCAAAATTTGGCCCTCTTTAGGATATAAATTTAAAATAATGCATTTAAAGTATGGTATTTCATAAATCATTTTTAATCATATATCCCTACTTTATTGTTTATTAACCAGTAAACCAGTCTATTTAAAAGCATATTCCAGAATCAAAAGGACAGATTTAATTACCAGAGGTTGAACTCTGCCCCTCAGTCCCTCTAGAATCATGGGAATGAGTGATCACAACAGAAGTGGTGAGTTCCACTGTAATATCAGAAATTTATACCAGAAGTCACACATTTAGTATGGCATTTAAAGCTGTTTTTCTGCACATCTATTTTACCCACAAATGCTGTAAGACACAGTTTTGATGCAATTTCCTGTGACAAGCAATATTTTTACTTAACTTGCAGAGGAATAGTCATCTACATTTTTATGGAAGTATACAATATGAAAAGTACTTCAGAGTTTCTGACTTCTTTTCTTGAAGTAAATTAAAATTATATTGAAAACCCTTTTAGTATTAAAAAGGTTCTAGTGACAGAATATCTTTATTGGCAAAGGGAACTGTAGTGTACATAGTAAACAATAGCCAAATGATTTAATGATAAAAAGATGGGACTTTTCTTTATTTCTGAAGCAAATTGGAACAAAAGTTAAATGGAATTCAATATGAACAACTATAGGAACAATATCTATCTGCAAAGAAATATAAGTATACCTAAATATGGCAGAGAAGAGCTTTAATTCCAGTGCTTTAGTAAGCCATGCAAAGGCAAATGAGTTATAAAACTGACAGCAAATGTTTTTTAATGCAATCGTTTGAATATGATTATTTTAAGCATAGTTGACTTTGATAGGAATTCTATATTTTCAATTCAATAGATAATATGCTGCACTACTGATATAACACATCAGACATTCTCCAAACTGTGATAATAATAATCATAATACCAGGGTTGATGATCTTAGGAGCTGAAAGCAGACATTTTTATTTACAAGACAACATACAGATTTTATTAATGTCACATGTATTTTTGTATAAGAAAGGACACAATTTGATCATCATTCCTTAATCCTTTGCCAACTATGTATTTGACTTAAGTACAAATTTATGTAAAGATACATTTTTATTGTGTGTATTGCAGAAACACCACTGGACTGTGAGGTTTCACAATGGTCTTCCTGGGGTCTCTGCAGAGGTCTTTGCAGAAAAACAGGGACCAAGCTCAGAACGCGTTTTGTACTTCTTCAGCCTGCCAATAATGGAATGCCTTGTCCAAATCTGGATGAAGAAACAGGATGTGAACCAGAGAATTGTGTCTGAAATAAAGAAAAGATAATAATTTAGTTAATTTAAAAGTAGGATAAGTTTAACTAAATCTAAACTACATGTCAGTCAATGCTCCTTATAATTCGAGTATGCTGCACTATTTTGCTGAAAAGGTATATTAGACTGGTTTGGAAAGTTCTGGTTTAATATCAAGATTTTGGGGGGTTAAATTCCTAAGGTTAAGTATGACAACAATACTCGATCATTTACAAACCAAAAACCCCCAAATAAATCCTTGCTATAAATATACTGTAAGTTCTTGGAGTACCCTCTAGTGGCAGAAAAGAAGACATTTGGAAAGATTATACTTCACACATGTAAAAATCTTTCAGTCACAAAATCTAAACTAACAATGTTCTTAAATACTGTAATTTGTTCATCTACAGCTATTTATACCTAGAAATTAATTTTTTCTCTAAATTATGTTTTTATAATTTATTGGCTTTTTTGTCGTCTTTCTAAACATGTTTAACATGCATTTCTTCACAAACTACTTGCATAAATCATAGTGACCAGATGTTTGCAGTGTGCTTAAGACAATAGTATAACTAAGTAAACTTGTCTTGAGACTTATGAATACAGGAAATTGTCTTTTTTTTTTCTCAAAACTGAGAATAATATCTATCATGAGGACACTCGGTCAAGAATCAGAAGTGTGGATACTAGTAGAAAACCTCTGAACTTAACTGAAAGTGTTAGCCGAGATTTAAACACTGATTGATTGTTGGTGTGTGTCCCTCATGAGAAAACTATCTCAAAGTTAACATTATTGACCATAACATAAATTATATCATTGTCTTTATATATGCAGTAAGTGTGTCCATGTTTCTTTAAATGCGTTCGCTGCTATTTGTGTTATCCTAATCTTTTACAGAGAAAACTGACCAATGTTTTAACATTATCTAAAATTGAGGTATACACAGATATAACAAAACACAGTATGTCAGAAATTGTTCCTGACTGCTAGTTTTAAAGCTCAAATAACCATTACAAAATTAATGTAACCTATGGCTTATAAAGAGTTGTGGCTACTAACTAGGAAAAGAATTTTTGAATAACACTGTTCAACAGAATATGTTTACAGTCAGCTCACAAAACTTTTACAGCACACCGCAGTTTTACAAACATACAGCACAGATATTGAACAGGAGAGTTGATTTGAGTAGGTTCTTTTTGGAATATGCCAAATATCAGAAAATATATTATGTACTTGAAGGAGCACAATGTATTCTCTGTAGGGCTGAAACATTTAAAAGATTCTCTATTTTTTTTCCAGGAGACAACTTTTCAAAGACCCAAAGAAATTTGAAACTTTGTCAGACTAGACTAAGTTGGTCCTGCAAATGTTGATAAACGCACATTTATTAGAGTTAAGTATAGGAATTTCTACCTCTTGCATTCTTCAGATTCCCACTGTTGCCTGTTTTACAAAATTGTTTCACTTACTCTTTTAATTATACCTAGTTTTTTCAGGTTTCCCTGTTTCCATTCTATAATGGAAATAGTGTTATTACACTGTCATTTTCATATTTTGTGTTTAGCTACTTTCTCTGCTTTTTCATTTTTTTCTTTCTTCTTTTTATATTAATTTTCACTCATTCTATGTTTTCTTTTCCATTAAATTTATTTACTATATAGTTACATAGCTATCACCATCTCAGAAAACATAAGCATATATTGAAGTATATATTTAAGTATTCTCTGAGGACAGGAACTAGTTTCAAATTGATTGATCAATGAGTGATAAACTAAACTCAATAAAAGTCTTGGGCAGAAATCAGATGCAAGTCTAAATTATGACTTAAGAAAAACAAACACACACACCACAAGATATCCTTGGAGTAACCTTCCTGGAAGTTCTCTAAACACTAGAGTTTTGCTTCTTCATATGTCCAGAACAACTACAGGGTTATGTCCAGTAGAAAAGTATCTGCATCTGTAATTGTATACATGACCCAAATCCAGGATTTCAGTCCTACAAGATATGATTTGACAGTGGAGAAGTCCCAGTAGTTATTCAAACTCCTGAAACCAAAAGTGTCCCAAAGATCACTGAAGGAGAAGGGATGAGAGGGGGAGGTGGAGTAGAAAGAGAAGTGAATATGTAAAAGGCCAACACACTTCAGGAGACTCCAGTTAGTGATAACTTATCTATTTTACAGTGTTTGAATACACGAATATTCACTGCGGATTCCTTCAAACAGAAGCTTCCTATCCAGTCAGTTACCTGGTTATGTTTTTTTTATAAGCAGTGACTTCAGGAGACCTTGGTAAATACAGCATTCTTTAAGGGTGCCCTTGTGGCTGTGTAATGTTTGGTCATAAATATAGTTCCAGGTATTAATTTTGCAAACACCAGGGATGGAGACATTTCTCGGCAAGACTGGATACAGTGAGTTCTAGTGAAGTACATTCCAATGATGGAGCACATTTCTCATAACATACCTTTATTAAACTGATTAGTGAGGTACATGATCCCTGTGTGGATATGGCTAGGCCTTTGTAGCTTTCGCTTTCAGCACAGTCTTGGATTTCTCTTAAAAATCTTGGGACAGCGAAGAAACACAGAGAAGTTCTTCCTTCCTTTTCCTTTACATCCAGTGTTACAGATGGCTGGCAGCCAAGATGCTGTGGTCCAAAATACAAGAGATTTAGGGGAAGAAATGGGTAAATTAATTCCTGGGTTTAACTAATCTCAGAAAACCCTTTGGAAGGAAACTTGAAATGAATTTGTAAAGACAATTTTTTTTAGCAAGAATGTTTTATAGGAAGAATCAGCTTTGATACCTTGGCAGATATTCTTGCAGAATGGAAGACATGGTTAAAGGTAACTGTAGCAGCAAAAAAGTCACCGCAGACTTGAACTGTGGCCCTACAAAACTCACAAACACCAAATTCTATTCCTATAGTGGAACAGGGTACCTCATTGCTGAGAACAACTTGTCCAGTACCTTAAGGAATTTAAAGACAGTTAGCTGTGAACACATGAAAGCTCTTCTTACTGTCTCGGGGTGGGTAGGAATGTCAGCTGAGCTGTATATACATTTATGCTTTTCTATGGGCTGTTGCTTCTCTGCAGACATCTAGTACAGCACCTTGGTTGTTAATGACTAGGAAAAAACCCAAGGTACTTTTGTAGATAAGTCAGGATACAGGAAGGACTTATGTGATCTATGAACTGAACTGAATGAAAAGCTCTCCCTGGTACCATAGCATAAATGTTGGCTGTGAGAGCCTTAGGTGGACTAAAGGAGAGGGCAGACATTTTGTTCCACCAAATACCCTAAAATGACTGGGATAGATGTCCAGGATGTGTCTCTGTGTGTGAAACAAACTTACTAACTGCAGTTTGAGGCCTTGTTCCATTTTGCTGAGTAAATACACCTTCCCACAACTGAGGAGAAGCTGTATCACAGGTCCAACTCTATACTATGTAAGTGTTCTGTGTAAGTGGGCCGACTCTAACTGATCCAGTCTCATCCACCAAGCCTGCTATGAAATGTTGCAGGTAATAGCCAAAATGGCAAGGTCTGCTGTTAAAGATCATTTTGGGGAGGGACAGTCTTGGATTCCTTGAAAAATAGTTCTAATACCCTATCCACGCTGATAAAGTTAAGCATGGTCACAGAAACTAATGTGTGCCCAACTTCCAGAATGGGAGGGAAAGCATATGACAGCTTTTCTGATGGCTGAATGAGCACTGTCCCCAGCAGGACATAACTGGACTGCGAACAAAACATCTGAGAGTACCTGCTGGTATTGAAGATAAAAAAAATCATTTCATATTCCCACCCCCAAGTAATTGAAGTACATTGGGAATATCTGACCTGTCATGAATGATCCAACATAATAAAGTAACTCAGGTTATTCCATGACAGTATTTAATGTGTTCAGAAAATAAATCTAACACTTGGTACAGCAATTCCGAAGTCAGTCAAATCCTGTTTAATGTGATGTAGTATGCAGAAGTTGTGTCCATGATAATTTACGGGTACTGTGAATGCCTGAGACAAAAAAGCTCTCAGTGTGCTGCATGACAACCTGATCACCTGGAGGCTAACTTCTTTTTCTTTGTTTGAAGTCCAGCAACCTTACTATGTTAGCATTTGCTAGCCAAAAGTACAGAAGGAATGTGTCTGTCTTGACTGGTCTAGGCAGAGTGAAGGATAAAGCGGCATCCCCTTGTACATCTTGTATTCTACCACTGGAATATGGAATTTTTGAAACCTCAAGCAGTCAATGAAAAGCTACAAGGGTGATTGTTTAAGTAGCTCACGATCTGCAGACAAACGTATACTTCCTGCAGGTGTAGTATGGCATGAGAATTTATGCAGGTACATGTCAGTCAAGATCTTCCTGTGGCGGAGGGGTAAGAGTCCAATTATACGATGAGATTCTGTATAATCTAAAATTGTTTCTGATGGATAAATGCTAAAGTAGTAACAAAGTCCTAAAATCACCCTTGAGCCTCCTAAGGATTCAATGGCCATGAGATGCAGTTTGTATCCCTCTATCCTTAACTGTATGGAGTCAATAAGAAGTAATGCTTAAGGAATCAAGTGTCGCCTGACAATCTGTCGGTATAGGGATGCTGTATTTTGCTGGAGGTGAACTAATACTTGTGCTAGAACTTCTGTGAAGATGCTTAATGCTGTGAAAAGGACTGAACCTACGGTGGTTCTTATCCTGTGCCAGTGTTAGATAAGGAAATTTTCTTATTGAGACAACTTCATAGAGGGCAGGTGCAGTGAAAGACAATAAATGTGAATCAGTCCTTCTTTTGCAGTTGTGAAATAATCCAGTAAGAGTTACCATCCTGAAATTTTAGGTATTTAGGTTACAGATCTTGAAGATGAGTTGCTGTCCGCTATTCTTCCTTGACAATAGGAACATACATGTTCCTGTGCTGTGATAGAGCCAATTCTCTCGCTACTAGTGCTAAAAGAATGCATCTCCTGCCAAAGCAGATTCTCAGAAGGGCCGCTCAGAAATAGATAGAAAGACCTACATAGTTTTATTTACTAGTATAGGTGTAACCAAATAACAGTAAATGCAAATGGGACATTTTATGAGCTAATTGAAAGAAAAATTCAGCGGTGGTGTTGGACAATATGAAAAAAGGGCTAGTCATGATCCTTTTGTGTAGGCATAGTGTTGAGGATACAACTTATGCAGCTAAGCATTTGGCAGATAGATAAAAACAAAATGTAAAATAAAATCCAACTTCCACCTTTTCAAGCAAACTAAATGCTGGTAAAATTCCAGCAAGGAAATTGTGTTTTCCCTGTCTACAGCATCGTGTACCATGTATATAGCATGTGGGTGTGCAGTACAGGTAGCTTATATCCCATACCCTGAAGTCAAGATGACAGAACTCTGAAGTGAACTGAGAGGTTCATCAAAGACACTTTCAATGACATCATTAAACAATTTCATCTGCAAATATCGGGTGCTGCTGAGGAACACGGCAGGATTAGAAAGAATCAGTGATCAAAATATAGAGCCTTCAACAGGAGTGTAGTGAGCTTCTGAGGGGCAAAATGAGCTCAAAGATGGGTCCTCCCTACTGGAAATAATCCCACAGGTGGGTCTTCCCTGCTGGAAAATGACCACATATCCTCTCACATTAGGTCAACCTTTCAGACACAGTGATCTCAGTTTATAGGACAAGGAACACTTGAGGGGTTAAATGAGTTCATCATCAGACATATAGATTGGTCTATATTAGTATTAAGGGTAAAAAGAAAAACTTCAGTCGTTTGATTTACACTATAACTTTCTTTAGAGAATTTATTAGATAGTATGTAAGAAAAATACATTCTTATGTAAAAAAATCTTATTCAGAAAGTTGGGGTTTTTTTTCCTGCATTACCATATTCATCAGTGTTTCAGATTCATTTATTGTTCAAGTTCTTTTGACTTTCTTTGTATTTCTTTCAGCCCTTTTATGTAGTCCCTGTGGGTTTTGCACAGGTGTATACATATGCCCAATTATTTAGGTTGGAAATTACAAGATTTCTTAATAAAAAAGGAATAAAGCTCTGGAATAATCATCCAGAATAAATGGGAAATACAAGTTAATAAATTCATTTAAATTGAAAATTGAGCAGTTTATGGAAAGAGGTAGCCAGTGTGGTTACTTACAGCAATCTAGGGAACTGATCTTTCCAGTTTCATGTTCTTTGATGTGTATAAAATAAAACTTCATTCTAGATGCTGGGAAAGAAGAAAGATTTTACAAGTTATCTTTTTCGTGTTATCTCATTCTGCAGAACATACTGTAGTTATTTATAAATGTGTAACCACCAGCTGCCTTTTCTCACAGTTTTTTTTCTCTCAAAAATACACTGATAAGCAGCAAACAAGGAACTACCATAGGACTACATACATTTGTAAACAGTTATCTTCAAAAGTAGTACAACTGGGATACATAAAAACCATGAAAAGCCAGTTAATAGGATTTCTTATGAACTTTTGGATTCCTTTTTCAGTTGCTTTATATTTTCACAGTGGAGAAAGAGAAGAGAAATGTATAATTGAAGATGTTCCCAGCGACACGTTGGTAATTGGTAGGTACCTGTCAATGTTATATGTTGATCTAACCTATGCAACAATAAAGATAGCTGGTAATGTAACAGGAAAATCTGCGATTGATGAACATTGTAAAACCATGGTGATAAGAAAGAGGGCACCCTGGAAATAAGTCCCTGCAGCAGGGGCTAGTCATAATGTTCTCAAACATTATGCGTATCCATCACACAAAGAAATGCAGGTTTCCGAAGCGGTTAACTGACTAGACAAAGAGGGTCTTCTAATCCTACAGCTTCAATGTGTGTTTTTATACATTTTGACTGATTTACTCATTCATACCAGAATTTCTGCGACTTATGAATAGGAGAGATATTTTTTTGATTAATGCTGCTCTGGAAAGAAGCAGTTCAAGATGTACTAAAGTTCCATTTCACCTGGGATATCACAAGCACATTAAATTCACCTACAAGACTGTAAATGTAAGATTGAAAGGGGATAGTAAAAAATAATATGTAATAGTATTTTTTATAAATAATGTGATAAATATGAAAGACAGCCCTAAAAATGTAATTTGAATAAAGCACACATGCTTTTGGAGGTCTCAGCATGCCTTCTATATGCTAATCTTGCCAGAGCATTACAAGTAATCAAAAAGTGTTACTTGTTAATAACCATTTTTGTAGCATTCCAGAACATTTTCTAGTGTAATAAAAATTTATTGCATTTCACGTTGTTATAAAATGCCCCTTGAGCAATTTTAATCATAAGCACATGAAATACATATATTGTTTTATTGATAATAATTTGTCTTTATATTTTTGCTGAAAAACCAATGAAGATGTTTAATATTAAGCTATGCTTTATTTAACAGATTTTTATCTATGTTTTTATTCAGCGAATTACAAAGTACAACGCTGGGATATACATAAACAAGACTTTCTTAAATCCGCTCCTGGTTTGGGAATGTTTGTGACTGTCACAACTCCTTCTGCTGAGGTAAATATGCTTTATGAATGTTTCTGTAGGATTTATGAGTTGACTTTTGGCACTGGCTGGCAACACTACCTAAAAATAATAGACACTTGAGGAAAAAGTAAATCTACAGTCTAGCAGCTAGTTCAATATTTTGATGCTGAAAGGTATAAGCACCTGTGATTTCTATCGAAGTAAATAGAAATGAAAATGTTTGATAATGATGTGTGTGGACAATTTTTGCATTACTACCAGATTTGGGAAACTCTGTCATTAAGAATAGTAAGTGACAACTCAGAAAAAGGGTTAAATTTTTAAAAAATGAAAATTCACTAATGAAGTAAAATGGTACAGAATGTACTTGAGCAGCAGAAAGGAAGGCTTATGATAAACTAAACTGCAAAAGTCAAGATTACCATGAGGCTGCATAGAGCTATCACGCATAGCAACTGCCTGTGCTGCCATGAGGTCCTGAGCTTTTTCAGCAATGGACAATTTGTTTCTGTGCCTAGACAAGGTCTTATTTTTCAAACTTTAAATGATTTAGAGAGCATTGACTTTTGTACATTGCAGAAATCTATACTATTTCAATGTTCACTGTGAGCTAAAATTGTTCATTTTTCTCTAAATCTATTCTGAAATTCAGATAAATTTAATGATGTCGGGAGGTTAATTGATTACTTTTTACACCCAATTCACAGTACTGTTTTTTGATTGTTTTGTTCATATTTGTAACGTACATACCCAACATATATAATATCTAAATTACAGGTACTATTGTCAAAATTGTATGGGTCACAAGGAACATTTTCTTTCACATCCTATCTATCTGGGGAGCATGTTATCTGTTTACAGTCTAACTCCACAAGATTTGTGGCATTTGCAGGAAGCAAACTGGTAGGTGTATTTCTTAAATATTCTTTGTTGTAATAGTATCAATTGTTCACAAACTGCAGAAATTACAAACTAGATTAGAAGCTGGTCTAACTTCTAGTAGATAATTTAATATTCCTTAGTGATTAAAGAAGACAAACCTAGAATTATGAAGATGAAGAGATAAAAAGACTCTGTTCTGATATTTAAGAAGTCAAGTTTAAAGAGACAAGACTAATAACTACACCATGATTTAATGTTTGTACAGTGCTTTGAATGTGAAAGATTCTGATCAAAAAGAACAACTATTTGGTTCAAAAAGATAGATATGCAAGATTGACTAACACAAACACTAATCATAAAGATATTCCATGTCTTCACTAACTTAGATTGAATTCCTAAAGAAAATCTAACATTTTAGTTTTTGAAAGAGATTCAAATTAAGAATATATTAGCATACTTGTTATTGTCTACTACCAACAAAGTTGATCTCAATGCAGAATTTGAAAAAAGAACTCATCAGATGTGATAGTATAGCTCTAATCTATTTCAGCAAACAATTTCATAAACATGGTTTCAAAAGTTTTATCTATATGCTTCTTCTGTAAAAATAGTTGAACAGATGAGAATTACTTTCTAGAGGTGCTTTTTTTCCCCAGTTGATCGCAAAAGAGTTAGATAACCAGCTAGATATAAACATCTCGTAAACATGTTGAGGTAGGCCAAATTTCATCCTAGATGTATGCTTTGGGAACATGTAGATGACACAGAACCAAGAAGTTAACAGTACTGGGATTACTACACTGGAATAAGTAGGTGTTCTTATGGACTGATTTATGGAAATGAGTGGAAATTTAATCATACACTTTGCAAAAGCACTT
This sequence comes from Cariama cristata, assembly GCF_000690535.1. Taxonomy (NCBI): domain Eukaryota; kingdom Metazoa; phylum Chordata; class Aves; order Cariamiformes; family Cariamidae; genus Cariama; species Cariama cristata. Next base: position 15,270 of record NW_009632765.1, on the reverse strand, counting down.
AGGTTCTGATAATAAAAAAATTTGTGGAGCTCATCAACTAAAGAGGGTAAGGGGGATAAAGCATTGGTTAGTCATAGTTAACTATACATCATGAATGTGATTCTGAGGATACACAAGGAGATTTTTATCTAGTATAGATGGAGCTGTATTAATATCAATTTACATGATGCATGCACCATGTACAGTTCTGGTCATCCTGTTTAAAAGAAGTGAATAGCTGCAGGGAAGGAGAACATTAATAGCATAAATATTAAATAAGGTGGTTTGTTTAGGTTAAGAATGCAGAAGTGAAAAAAAAAATATTGCTTTTTATATCCTCAGGAATAAAGATCACAAAAGGAAAAACATTCTTTAGCTAAGATAAAGCTTTTAGTGGTCTTCTGTAAGAACCAGATACGGTAGTGGTTATCTAAACTGCTTCAAACCGAAATTAAATAAATTAATGGACAAAGGCTACCATAAGGTTGTGAGATGGATTTTGAAATATTCAGTTAGCTAACTCTAAGAGAGCTGAAAGAAGATGTGCTCTTCATTTGTGGTCAATGTCTGAGTACATCAAACTTCTATCGTGGTAATACCAAACTCTAGGATTTCCACAGATTATCTGTTTGGCTAAAATTTTTTATTTTGTCTTGGGTACAAATTAACTTTTAGGAGAAATTTCTCCTATGAGTTTTAGTAAAATTTTTCATTCATACCAAAATAAGTTGCATAATATTGCAAGTTCCATACTTCTCTTTTCTTTCTATGGGTCTATTTCTTGGCAGGTTTGGGGCATTTTTCCTACAGATTGTACAATAGCTTATAGGAAATTGGGAGGTATTTCATACCGGATAAATCGTGTGTGGAGAATGAAAAAAGACACCCTATGGATGGTCTCCTTCCAATCTTAAATTCCTCACTGTTAGTGGAGGAAACCTAGAAGTGCATCTATAAAAAGCTTCCTGCAGTACTACTGAAAAATGTAATTTCTGCAATATTAGGATGGAATGTGAAATACAATGAGCAGTCCTAACGGTGCTCATTTTTTAAACTAGTTTGGACAAAGAATAGAAAACATTTTCATGGCGGTTGAATCAACACTAGCACAAAACAATGCTCTGACATTAGTGAAGATTGTAAATTTGTATAATTAAATTAAATTAAAAATAAAATTAAGAAACACTTTAAATATCCCACCTGATTCTGATTTTAGGAAGGATTCCTACAAGCAATTAAAACTATTTTCCTGTAATAAGCTTAATGGGAAATTGTCCATTGTTTCTTTTTTTCTAAGGTATTTTGAAAACACAGAAGACACAGTAATGAGAATATTTTTTCTGTTTGCAGCGTATCCATTTGGACATTAGAGTTGGAGAACATTTTTTGGATGAATCTATTGTTCAAGCCAAAGACAAAGTGGATGAAGTTAACTTTAGACTAGAACACCTAATTGAGCAAATTCACCACATAGCTAAAGAACAAAACTATGAAAGAGTATGTATGTTCCCTAATGGAAATGTTAAAAATATTGTACATAACCTTATCGATTTATAAAGTATTGTGAGGTTTTTTATTTAATTGCAGTGTTATTTTTAACTAACTCATAAAAATCTATTGGTATTTAACCAAAATAACATACATCATCTTGCAAATCATTTTTAAGTTGTAACATAAAAACTATAGTCATGGTGAACTCACGCTTGTAGCAACAGGTGTTATTTTAAAGCAGGAATTTCCAAATATAGTTTTCTTGGTCAGAGTCAGTAACAGCAGCTGAGCAGGTGGCAGGTACCATTGCTCATGTTGCCAGCTGTTGATTCCATGCTGGTTCGTGTGCATGAACTTTATTGGAATGGGTAAGGAAATGACTGAGAGTATATTTATATATCCCTATGCAGTTAGAAATAAAGCTCTCCTTCAAACAAGTGTACACCATTGTCTTCACTTTTCTGTACATATGCAGGCAGTCAGACTGTGTTTGAAATACATGAATTAGTTATCTAAAAAAAGAAATTTGGCTGCCAAAAGGTTCTTGACTGCAATATGGAAGTGAGTGTAAATCTAAAAATGCTTAAGTCTGTACTAATACTAGCACAATATATCTTTGTGAACAAGGGGTAGCTCTTTTTGCCTTTCTGCTTCAAGCTACAGTCTGTCTGCTGCTCAGTTTTGATTTGTAAAGATACCCACCTTATGGATAACAACAAAATTTCATTCTTATCAACATGAAAAAAGTGTTTGTTCACTACTAGGAAAGGGATGCCTGTCCAGTTACCTGGACAGCAGCATGAAACATACAGATGCCAAAAGGTAATAATTATGCTTTTCCTTTTCTCTTTAGGAGCGTGAAGAAAAATTTCGGAAGACAAGTGAAGAAACCAACAGCAATATTTTGTGGTGGGCTATTGTACAAACACTAATCCTCATCTCCATTGGAATCTGGCAAATCAAATCTCTCAGAGATTTCTTTATATCTAAGAAGCTTGTTTAAGTCCTATGAAGTAAATGCACAGATTCAAAACTTGCACGCTATTTAACATCTAACATCCAAAGAAACCCTGCGTCTATGAGAAAATTGGTTGTACATAACTTTCAAGCTTCTCTTGTCTTCTACTCTGATTCTTGCTCTAACTCTGGTTTCTCCATCTATATCAAAACCTCTGGCATCCTCTTACATTTTACTCTTTGAATTCTGTCTTTTATCAGTTTTTTTCTCCCTCTGCAGATGTGAAGCTAAATCTATAAGAAGGACTCGGTGACTAAGGCAGCATTTAAGTTCAGCTCAGGATTGTTAGGTCTAAAATAGAAATCTAAAAAATGTTTCCTAATATTTTAAATTTCTCTATGGGCTTAGTAATCTTATTCGATACTACCATAAACAGTTCAGCATTTCAGACTGACTAGGAATCAGACAGCAGGCAGAGAAACAACTACATCCCCTGTGATGCTTAATTTGGTGTAAGTGTCTTAAACTCAACCTATGTATGTGTAACACCTAGCTTTTCCTCAAATATAATTGTGTTTTCTTTTAAAACATTTAATGTTTTAAGCCACAGTGGATCCTACCCTTAAGTTTATGATCAGTGGTTGCAGCAATTACCATGGAAGAGAGAAACACAGACAATTTGAAGTTGTACTTACTTTTACTTCCAGGTCAGCCCTAAACATTAGGCTACAGAGTTGAGATCAGACCTCTCTCATAGTTATTTATGTAAATTATAGTCTTTATGAAGTATGCCAAAGTAAACCAAACTATACGTTTCTTGGTAAACACTGAATTTTTGCCTATATAATTAAGTTATCCCTACACTAAATTCTTCATTCTGTTTCTCTGTTGGAGAATTGGTTTTATTTTAATTATTCAGCAACTGTAACATGACTGTCTAAGGAACTTACTAGTTTTTTACTTAATTGTGTATTTCCATTTCACTTATTGCAGCTTGGTTGAATATATTTTTATGCCTTAATTTAGCTAGTTTATGTACAACTACCAGAGTAGTTACGGTATTGTGCAGTTACAAGTCAAAAGCTGTGGTTAAAAATTCAGATAATTAGCTCGACAGAGCAGAAGTAGTGTAAGAAGGAGTTGGAGGTGGTTATAATATGACCCATCACAGCACTTGGTTAACATGGAAAAACATGAAGCTTGAAAGAGTTCCTAGAGTGCACTGTGACAGCAGAATATTGTGGTTTGGCTTCTTACTTGTCTTTCCAGACCCTTTGCTAGTCTAAAAGGTAGTGAAAGCTGAAATATCTGTAGAACAATTATTGCTTTAAAGGCACTGCTTTCTTTCTTTTTTCATCTTCTCACCTTTTGTTTTCATTAGCAAGGAAATGGCATTGCCCTTTACGTTCACTTACATTCCAGTATGGGAATGAAAATACAACTGTGAGTATGTGAGAATCCATAAAGTTGACACAAAGTAGAGACATAAAGCAATACTCTATGGATCAAATCAATCAAAATAAAATCTCATAAAGTTACTCACTGAGGTGTGTCCTATATTTAAAAATTCTGAGACTTGAGAGCAGTCATTTGAAATGCCTGGTAAATAAGTGTTATTAAATTCACTGTTACAGAGCACTCACATCACAGCTTGTGATAACATCTTTGGTGGTGGGAAAGAAGGAAAGATGTGTTACAACCATATGGTATATGAAGTCCAACAAGAAAGTTTAATAAGGGTTTGCTACAAGGTTGTGGTTCAGACTTTAGCTGATATTTAGTGTAAGGCTCCTAACTACGTCCCAATGACAAACTTAACTCACCTCACTTACAATACACTTAAGCTTTTAGACCAAAAGGGCAGGTACCATGTCAGAATTTATAAAGGACCTGATTATATTCCTTTGTGTTAATCAGATCTGTACTCAAACCATTACTGAGACTTGGAGTCTTGACTATAGCTTAAGAGTGCTTCATTCTTCATCTATAATAATAATAAAATATCTTTGCTTTGATGAAATGTTTTCAGTCTCTTTCAAGATTTTTAATTAATTCTATAAAGCAGAAGCTGAATCATAGCTCTTTTGGGAAGCACTTTGGGGGCACTAGTCTTTATGAAGTTAAAAGGCGGAGGTTACTCCCAGGCAGTCTGTGGCTCTGTTGTACCCAGAGCTACAGCCTGCAGTGCAAGTAGGTCTGTAAGGGAATTTTTCCCTAAAATTTTCACCAAGGGAAATTAGCAATCCCTGGGGTTTTTTCAGTCTAAGAAATGAAAATCAGAACTCTTTGTTTTGCTCTTTCTCCTCAACAAAAGAAGCAACAACAAACCTGTGACAATAAAATAATATCCTTTGCAGATTCCTGCATTTAAAAGAGTGAAAAAACACTACTATTTTCCACACACCTGCTGTCCTAATGGCAGCCCCTGCTGTGTGGCTGCCTCTCTGAGGAGGACAGGGCTCGTGGCAAAGCACCTAGGCAGAGCCCTGGTGCTTGGCCCAGTTCAGGTGCCCATGTTTGGGGAAGGGAAGGGGAAATCTCTCAGAGAGGCTCCCCTGCATGGGCACCCTCTCCAGTTTGGTAGTGAGAGGCCAGAAAATCCCCTTTTTTCAGGGTACAAGGGTCAAACTGTGCTGCCCTCAGGCCTTCCCAGGCGGGGGAAGGGTGCTGCCACCCCTCACCACAGGGCCCTGTGGTGCCTCAGACTGGAGGAACATGGTGGAGGGAGGCCTGTAGGCCTCACCTCGGGGGCGGCAAGGAGGGTCAGCATCTGCCTCAGCCACCCGGTCCCCGCCTGGCCCTTCTGTCCTTCCACCCCATGGCCGTCCCAGTCTTTTGCAATGTCTGCTTCTGTGAGCCCCGCAAGCCCACCCCACAGTTCAGCCTCACAAGCTGCGGCCATGTTATCTGTGAGATCTGCCTCCAGAAAGGTAATGGCTGCTGCAGGCATGGACGTCTCAGCCCTCTGCTTCAGTGGGTCAGACAGTGCTGGCATGTACACATTTACCTTAACCATTAGTATTTCTGAGTCACTGTGGAAAGGCCTGAGCATTTCTTCTTGTCAAGCAAATGTTATTGGTAAACCTTTTCAATCCTTGCTATTGATTTTCTTTAAAACGTGAAAACCACCTGTGTCTGCCTCCAGATGAATTTGGCTGGAGCAAAGTGGTTTTGAGAGCAAGCCTTAGCCACAGAAAACTGGAGGCTTTAATAAAAGTTGAGTCTGGATGCTAATGATCTGTGATTGCATTGTAAAAAAAAATAAGATCGCATCCTGTTCTATCTGATTTTGGAAAGGGCATCTTTTTTTCATCAGTGAAAGAGCAATTTGCAAAACATAAAATTTGTTTAGGGCAGGTTTCGCTAATAGTCTTAAGACAGTCTAAATCTCAGTATTGTCACTGAAATGCTAGAAAATTTTCAGCAGCATTAGGAGGATTGGAGGTGATGTTTTGAAGCTCTTGTGTGTTGTGTCTGATTCCTGAGTCATATTCTGGGACTCCTGTGATGTGCTTAGATGAAAATCTGTGGAAAAGACAGTGGAATAAGGAAGTTACTTTTCGAAAGAAAAAATTAGCTGACAAATATAAATGTTTTTCCCTTTGAGGTTGTGCTAAATGCCATGGTTTCTGTAATTCAAATTCTGTATTTCAAAATTAAAAACTTTTGAGTAAAAGTTTTCACAGAGCTGCTGTTGATGAGAGAGAATCATAAAACACAGCCTCTAAATAGAGCTTGCAGGTTCCTAGAAGCTGAACAACAGCTTTACTTTCTGCTCTTAATATTATTTAGCAGAAAAGAACCTGAGACGTTATATATTTTTTTGATATGAATGGAATAATAATTATAATATCAGGTTTAAAATGTATTTACTCTTTAAAGGTGTTTATAAATGTTGATCATTAGAATCCTTAGAAAGGAAGCAGCTAGTAAAATAACCAGTTATAAATATTGTAGTAATTTGCATTTACTAGAAATATTTGCTAATACATTTGCAAATAATCAGAGAGATATTTTAAAAAGATAGAGTTTTAGAAAGTAATTTGAAGAAGTTTTCACTGCAGTAATTCACAAGGTAAAATTATTAATTCTTTGAAGTTACGGTTTCATATATTTTATCAAGACAACCAGCCTGGGCCCCTATCTAAAAAGTTGTATAGCTGATTGACTTTAATTCATTAGTGCACTTAAGCATACACTTAATTAAACCAGGCAAGTAGTCCTATTTAAATCAATGGAACTAAAAGTCACCTGCATTCAATGACACTAATGATATTCATAAAATCATTTACATGAATGCTTATTTGCAGGAGTAAGACCTAATGACATTCATACACATTTTCTCTGTGCAATTGTATGTAATGGTTACAGAATCAAATTCTCTATTCATGTATATTTGCATTTCTTGTATAACCTGCAGATTCCTTCCACAAGCTCCAGACAAAAGTTTAGGCGTCAAATTCTATTTAAAATATATTCAATCTCTATTTATTTGATGTATATTTTAAATATGTCTTTACCTTACAGGCAAAAAAGATGAATGTTTGATCTGTAGAACTCCTTGTCGTACATTAGTCCTTTCGAAACAGGTAAAAGAAGCTTCAGTATTGTTGTATTATGTTAACCTGTAGTTTGCTTAACAGGTAAATTATTTGCATTACAAAACACTTCTCTTTTGTATGCCAAATGTGACATGAATATTTACTGATGATAAGTTGGTAGACTTAGATACTTATGCACTGTATAGCTTTTAGTTTTATGGGTTTCTTCAAGTAAAAGCCTACAGGGACTTTTTCAGTTTTCAGATTCTGCTGAACTGTAAATCACTCCAACCTTTTCAAGAAACGTGACTGTTTACTGTGTGATGTCAGTGATTATTTTCAAAATGTGGAAAAATGTTTATTGGCTTTGGCATTTGTACATCAGAGAAAGTGGATTGTAATGAATTATTTAATGTAATGGACTGAATCGAAAACCTGCATGGTGGGGCATCAATGTTTTCAAGTGTATTGGGTTTTTTTCCTTATTTTCTCTTAAGCTTAACTATTTTCCTCATGGCTATGTGATTAAGAGAGGATCTGAAATATTGTTGGGAGTTCTTGTTATTCACTAGAAAATGAATAGCTTTTAATTTCCATTCTTGAGACATCATTAGGAAGATTTAATTTTCTCCCAGGAACCATATTCTCCTTAGCTGATTTCATAAATGGTTTGTGAAAACATTTGTATTTTCCTAGACTGATGCCTACCTAAGAGACAAGCCTGCCTTACAATGTTAGAAGAAGAGTACTCAGAGCATTCAATACAGCTAACACATGAAGTCCTACAGGGCTGTGAGGCAGTCATGTATATAAAACAGAGGACAATTTGGGACTAACTCTGAAGAGGTGACCTTGAAAGAGGGCATGATTTCTCTTGATATTTTTTAATTGGGCTAATGTATATCTAAATACAGAAATCTCTACCTCTACAAATTGTGTATAAAAAGCAAAAAACTATTACACTATATTTCATATTTGTACACAGAATTTTGCAGAATTGAAACAAGATGAAGAAGACAATGCTACCAAAAATAAAAAATTACAGCAAAACAACAGAATGCAAACATAATACAAAGGAACAATGCACACAGTAATCAAATAAAAAAAATCCAAAAGTCTCTCATAAAACTTCTACAGGGGATATTTTAATAAGTTTTCAATATCAGCCTATCCTGTCTGCCAGTTTTGTTATTAATTTCAGTCACGGAATAATTTAGGTTGTCAGAGACCTCTGGAGGTCATCTTGTCCAACACCTTGCTCAGAACAAAGCTAATCTGGAAGTTAGATCAGTCTTAAATTGCAACATTTCAACAGAACTGATAATTTACTTCAAAAATACTGAAAAAAATTTAAAAATGCAATGACTGGGATACTAACAAAAATATTAGATGTTTCGTTAGAACCTGCTACTGCTCTGGAGGACTGGAAGGAAGCAAATTACCATATTCTTTAAAAAAGACATTAATGATGATTGCTTAGCCTTGATTAAGAACAGATAAAGTGATTGGAATGATAATTAAAGATGCATATAAAAAAGCCATGGCTCTATAATTCAGGAACCTGAGTGGAAATATACCTGGTAACCCTTATGAGCTTGATGCTATGGAAGAATTCCCAATGAGCAGGAGGTCCAATAAATGTGTTAAAACTCCTCATTAAATTGTATATTGGGCAATCAACATCTACACATTAAATATTCTCATCTTTACAGTAATGCATGCTTGTCACCTTTATATCTTCCTTCTATGTCTCATGATCCCTACTTGCTTTTTCCCAGAGGACGGTTAAGTGTGATGATAAATCAGAATTTCGCTGTTCGTTATGTCAGAATATCATATTAACATCTGCTACTCCTCCATACAACAGATAAAATATAAATGGAGTTCTATAAACCTTTATATTAAAGAGTTTTTACATCAGCAACAAAGCTCATTGGGTTTTATTTTTTTCAGATCTGATAGGTATTTAAACCAAGGTCACAGCTTTGTTAGGACCCTAAATAGGTTTCTAGAGCTTGCCTCCTATGAATACATTTTGAAGATGCCAAATGTATTTTTATGAATACATTCGTTTTTCTACATGAAATTTTTTTGTCTTGTTTGTATTTTCTTTACTTAAATACCATAGATAGGTTGGACTGTGCTATCTGTCGATCTGCTTTTCTCTTTCTCAGTTTGTCAGTTCACCCTGGGGAAACTTTTGAATGCTTTGGCTAACGTCAACCAAATTCAAAAGAGCAGAGGAAGTCTCACATATAATTAATTTCCTCCTGTGAGTTCTATAAAAATTAGTAGCTGTGGAAAGCGAGGAAAAACAGTTTAGTTCCTCTGGTGAGAGAAATGCAAGTACAGTTCATCAATAATCAGAAGGGTATTTGGCAGCCACATACACAGTTCTACAGTAACCAAACAGTGCGTGCCATCTTTGCTCAGATGAATTGCTCTACAGCACATCAAAATATTTGATCTCAGAATATGGGGAACAAAAGATATAAAGCTGTTGCAAATCCAGGTTATTAATGTAGCTCCTCACGTAGTGATTTTTCATACATATAAGACTCAATTCACTCTTATTATTAAAATATATATAATATAAGCACACATTAAAAATAGATTTGGCAAATACAGCTGTTAATTAGTTTTGGATATTTGAGTTTATATCACTGTTATACTGTTTTTGGAGTAGATAAATATATTGTCTCTCTATGTGCTTGTGCATTTCCAAATGGAGCAAAGACTAATTCTTTTTTATTTCAATGCAATATTTTTAATCTAAGTGATAGCACTTATCTTTCTATTTTCTTAGTAGCTTAGAAAACTGTTGCTTCATCCACAGATAGCCTAGTTCTTATTTCTTTCAATAATTCATATTTCTTTAATTTTTCAATTTTTTAATTTTTTTGAGATTCTGTACTACTTCTGGGATTAATTTACATCTTGCCTGCAACAGTTTCAGTTTTTTTTGACTGGATTTTGAAAAGTGGTTCTTTACATGAAAGATTCCTTTTTTCTAGGACAATCTTCTTTTATCATTTAAGTATGTTGGGATTGTTTTTTGTTTCGTTTTGTTTTGTTTTTTTTATTCAACTTTTGGCCAGTCATAAACCTACTTTCTGTTATACAATCACAATATATCAAAGAGAACCTTCCAGTTTACAGTTAGATTATTTTTTTTGCTAGATTCCTAATTTTCAGAAGCTGTTTGCATTGAAATGTGATCACAGTTAGTTCTTAGTAACATAACTATTTTATCTTAGTACTATAACTGGTGTAATTATTTTGGGGTTGTATTTTGTTTATTTTTCTTATGAATAAATTAGGAACACATATATTCTGGATTAAAGTAATACTTAACTAAGTTATCTATGTTGTAAATTTGGATAGATGTCCAAATGTCACCATCATTCTGAAATTCAATTTATATTTTGTAATATTTCTTTCTCATCATAAATAACAAATATCTTTATTACAATGATAGATTAGGTACAGAGCACTTACTCAGCATTTTCTAGAAACACAGATGGCCATTTGTGAGACCACATCATGATCTCTGATTAAAAGTCTCAGTCATAAAATACTTGAAAAATTCAGCTATCATTTTAGGGCTTTTTTCTTATGCTAGTCTAGCATTCTGCTGCCGAACAGACAGGAGAGATAAAGGGATCTCAGGCAGCATTGGAACTATTCCGAAAAAGGACTTTGAAGCAAAACTGATTATAAGATGCATTTATGTGGCTGGGGATGGTGAGAACTAAAAAGCCCAGAAAGGGACTACCAGAAACCTGGCTGTTGTTCTGAAGGCGATGCCTTTTCCAGGGCACTGCAACATCTTCCTTGAATGTCCTCTGGAAACTGTTATTTTCTTAGTTACAATAAGGATATATGTGTGTAATATATTTAAACAAAAGCACAAAGCCTTCCAGGTGGTTAACAAAGGCATTAAATAAAACTTCACAAAATGCTTTATTTAATATAACTTCCAAATAAAAATGCTAACCTTGGTATACTTTCTTTTCTTGGTAGACAAATCCTGATATTCAATCACTGTTCATGGGAATAGATACGTTATGCAAGAAATATTCAAAAGAAATAACACAGGTGAATCTGCCTTTAAACTTTTTAACTCTATAAATTAATGAGCAACTTCTGCTGATTTTTATATAAATGGGAAAAATATATGACTGAGTGCTTGAAAATGAATGTACGTCCATTACCATCTTTACTTCCCTAATTTTACAGTTTCAAAGTTCTTAAGAAAACATGAATTATTCATCACGGTCACTGCTTATGTTTTCAAACTCTCTCTGAGGACCACTAGTCTGGTTATTTTAATGGTATAAAATCACTTTCAATGCCATGCAATGAAAAATTAGTTCTGCCAGGACCTTAAACATGCCCACATAATGTACCCTAATTGTAGCAATAAGAAGTTACGCAGTGAAAAACTGAGCTGGCTAAAGTTTTGAGTTGAATGCACTCTCTCTCTCTCTCTTTTTTTTTTTCCTTAATCAAAACAGATCTGCTTCTTCCAAACAGATGCAATAAATTATTCCAGGTTAAATTTCCTCCCTGCCTTCTGTAAACTCCAGGCAGAATCCCTTCCTTTAGGTTTAGTTTCTAGTCCAGAACTTTAGTAGCTGTCTATGTTAAACAAATGCATATAAACTCCCATTGCCTCCTCATTTTCTGCATCTCTTCAGCTTGGCTTTGGGTTTTGTCCTTGTCCCTGTCCCTATCCCTCTTACTGAGCATTTCAGTGGCAGTTTCAACCACTCCAGGTTGAACTGTAGCAGTACATTCTCCTTGAATCCACCCGCAACCTTCATTGTATATTCTCACCTCCCTTGGGCTGGTACTTGTTTGATCTTGTGGTGAGCATCCAGATCCAACAGTAACCCAGTGAAGATCACCTGCTTTCTTCAGTGGTGATTATGGATTCACATTTGCTTTACTCTATGCTTCATAAATTTCTCCAAAATTGATCATGGTCATGCATAGCTGACACAAGGTAAACAAGAAGTCTTACTCTGTCTTTCCATACACACTTTTTAACACCATGTACGATGATCAGCAAAGTACGATGATCTGTAAACTGAACAAATCCAGACGGATGAATACAAACTTCCGTAACGTGTCAAACAAAGAGAAAAGAGGACATGATCTCAAAAGACTAAGACAGGTTTTCTGTAGCCTGAGATAACCTATGAGAGGCATATTGAAGTGTAATTAAGGCATTAAGGTATGTTCAGAACGTCTACCAGCATCAAAAGACATAAGAGCAGCTTGTGCTCTGTTAGGGCAAAGGTTTATCTAATCTAATATCCTGTCACAACAGCAGGTGCCTAGGCTGGCAAGTAGTGATATGTCTTCAGAACAGCCTCCCAGCTTTCAACAGTTGGTGGCACAGGGATTTCTCCAGGAGGGGTTGGTGCCTTTGCATTCAAAAGCTTTTTTTGTGGATATTTTTCCCTGTGTAATTGTCAAGTTTTCTGAATATTTAACATCTATCCTATCACACACTACGGAAAGGGGGTCCACAAGTTATATACACTCTGTGATGATGATTTCCTTTTCCAGGTTTTAATCTGCTACCTGCTAGTTTCATTTGATATTCTTGAATCCCATTCTAGAGAAAAAAGTAACCGTCCCCATGCACTCCATTTGTGCTAGTCATTAATTTTAGGCTGCTAACTCATCCCTTCTTCAACTGTCTTTTCTTCAGTCATGAAGGCTGATATTCTATGCAGTCATTCTTTTACTGAAGCTCTTGCATACCTCTGATTAATCTGAACTGTTTCCAGATCTACTATATCCTTTCTGAGATGTTAAGCAGACTCAGGATATAGTAACATACATTTTTTAAAGTGGAATAATGATGTTCCCTATTCTATCCCTTTTTTAACCACTTCTAAGATCTGATTTGCTTTTTTGACTGGTACTGAGCACTGAATTGACAGTTTCACAGATTTCTCCTTTATAGACCCAAGACCTCATTTTTGAGTGGTGGGAAGCAGCTCAGAGCCATTACTTTCTGAATGGCTGTTTCTTCCATCAGTTCTTCTGAAGACACTTCCAATCCTTTCATGAGTATCCTTGGGAACCTCCTAGGCTCTTCTACAATGATTAAAAAGTAACCATTTCAATTAGAAACTCCACTATGGGTTTATCTTCTCAGACTGTTTCTTCTTGGTTGTGTCTATCCCTACTCTTTGTCTGGCAGTTTTCTTACATGTCAGAAGAAAGATTTATTACTAAGTTATTGCCTATTGCAATTTATTCCTCAAGCTCTTGTCTTACCTACCTTGTATGTTTTTACTTTTAACCTGTCATGGTTTATGATCCTCATTTGGACACAAGAAGTGCTTACACACCATCAGACAGTGTGTCTAACAATTATTTTTTAATTAACAGGATATTTTTACAAGGCAAGTTATAATTGCCAGTAAGACACATTACTTTTTATGTTGCCATTAATTTTATGTGTTTGCTTAGCAGTAATGAATAAGAAACACCGCAGCTAAACTGGATTTCTAATGTCTTTACCTTGTTATTGAACATTGTGTTAAAATATAAATTCAGTGCAATAAATCCACCAACTCTAGGATAGGTCATACTAGATTAAATAAACTTTGTAAGACTTTCTCTATCAGTGATAATAACTTAGAATGTTTTGTTGGAGGGGATTTACAGAAGATATGTTAAATACTTACTAAAATACAGAAAAAATTGAATACTGCAAAGTAGTTCTCCATCTTTTTTTCTGAAGTTATATAAATGTGATTAGATGAAGCTTGATATAACTGTATTTATTTTTAGATTTCAGAATTTCAAGAAAAACATCGTAAACATTTATTAGCATACCACAGAGAAAAGGTAACTAATTCTGATTTTTAAATTTTTGTTCCTTAAGTTTGCCTTGTTACTTTGGTTTATTTTTAGAAAATATATTCACCTTTTATTGGAATACTTAGAATAATTTATCACAATTGCCTCATTTCTGTCATCATAAATACCTGTGCTTAATTGTTTAAAATCTGTGAGGACTTCATTAATTATGATTACTGTTATTTAATAAAACAGATTTTAGTTGTGGAGTGACCAAGGTTAAATGGAGAGTCAAAGGACAATGAGAGAAGGAACCAGTTCTCCGTGTGGAGGAGAAAGTGGAGTAGATGGGGAGAGATTGGTACTCAGATGATATGCCTAGAGGAGAAAACTGGGGCTGACAAACTGAATGAGAAACTTGAGCAATGGAGAACAAGACTAAGGGCTAGTACCCTGAATTAGGGATAGCTCAGTGGGAAGAGGAATAGAATTAATTATTCTGTGGAGAACAGGTACTGAATTTGTGACTATGCCTCTTCCTCTGTAGGTTGGAGAGAAAATTTCTTTTTCATTTTTCAGCTGCTTCTGAATATTTGATAAAGTAGTTGGCTGTTTCATTCATTTCTAAGGTCATGAACAGGTATATTGCTTAAAGTTACTTGGCAATACTGGTGAATCAATACGTCAGTAGGTGCCCTATGTATAAAATAACAGAAGCAAACTCATATAGCTGGACAATTGGCCATTTCATGTGTGAAGAGAGCATGTGATAGGATCCTTAAGGATAGAACAGCTTGGAAACTTCATAGAATCATAGAATGGTTTGCTTGGAAGGAATCTTTAAGATCCTCTAGTTCCAACCTCCCTGCCATGGGCAGGGACACCTTCCACCAGACCAGGTTGCTCAAAGCCCCATCCAACCTGGCCTTGAGCACTTCCAAGGATGGGGCATCCACAGGTTGACTGGGCAACCTGGTCCAGCGCCTCACCACCCTCATGGTGAAGAATTTCTTCCTAATATCTCGTCTAAATCTACACTCTTCCAGTTTAAAGCCATTGCCCCTTGTCCTATCACTACTTGCCCTTGTAAAAAGTTCCTCCCCACCTTTCTTGTAGGCCCCTTTTAGGTACTGGAAGGCTACAATAAGGTCTCCCCAGAACCTTCTCTTCTCCAGGCTGAACAACCCCAATTCTCAGCCTGTCTTTGTAGGAGAAGTGCTCCAGCCCTCGGACTATCTTCATGGCCCTTCTCTGGACTCCAGAGATGAAGGCTGTACTGCAAGGGGGCTCTCACCAGAGCGGAGTAGAGGGGCAGAATCCCCTCCCTCGATCTGCTGCTTGTGCAGCTTTTGATGCAGCCCAGGATATGGTTGGCTTTCTGGGCTGCCAGCACACATTGCCAGGCCATGTTGAGCTTCTCATCAACTAGGACCCCCAAGTCCTTCTCCTCAGGGCTGCTCTCGATCCATTCTCTGC
>NW_009632764.1:0-21948 GCF_000690535.1 Cariama cristata | reverse complement strand
CCAGAGGAGGCCACAAAGATAATCTGAGGGCTGGACCAGCTCTGCTGTGAGGACAGGCTGAGAGAGTTGGGGTTGTTCAGCCTGGAGAAGAGAAGACTCAAGGGACACCTTAGAGCAGCCTTCCAGTACCTAAAGGGGGCTTATAAGAAAGATGACAGACTTTTTAGCAAGGCCTGTTGCAACAGGAAATGGGGTAATGGTTTTAAACTAAAAGAAGGTAGATGCAGTCTAGATATAAGAAAGAAATTTTTCACAATGAGGGTGGTGAAACACTGGCACAGGTTGCCCAGAGAGGTGGTAGATGCCTCAACCCTGGAAACATTCAAGGACAGGCTGGACAGGGCTCTGAGAAACCTGATCGAGTAGAAGATGTCCCTGCTTATTGCAGGGAGGTTGGACTAGATGACTCTTAAAGGTTCCTTCAAACCCAAAGCATTCTATGATTCTATGAATCTTTTCAAAACTCTTACAGCATGGGTAGATTTGAGGAGCCTACCTAGAAGCAGCAGGTTTGCAACACATCAAGTTATGGCTCCTCACACCACAATTGTCTTATCTTTTCATAAGCAAGAACATTTGTTTGGAACGTACACAGATTATTATTACTCTTTCCATATTTAAATACAATATCCACTTCTAATTCTCCAGATATATACAATTAAGTCTTTGAGATAGTTACACACATTAGACGCTGCACGTTAGATATGAAGTAAAGTTCATCTAGCTATTTCAGCAAGTAATTAGAGTATTTAATATCATGCACAAGATAATTAGGAAAACCAACTACTAATGGATTAAAATGGTAAACAGCCAAAGTCAACACCACTCAGAATGTATAAACTTTATTCATAGTGCATTTTCTAGCACTGCTAATACACAGTCAAATAAATCATGTCAGTAGATACCCCTAGATCAGAAGTGATTGACCCATCTAATTGCTGTAGATTGTCAAGTTTTTCAGGAAAGATACAATCTATTATAAAATGGATGGAGGGCTCTCTTCCCCACAAGGTTCTCTTCTTTTATTTCTTTTTGTTTGTGTGCACATGCAAATGCTACATGCTTAGGTTTTTTGAGTTATATTTGTTCTTAAAATTTGTTAAATTGGTAGTCCTTATCTCCATTCTTCATAAGATCAGGTCACTAAACTAAAATAACAAACATGGAGATGACTGAAATGAGCATTTTTCAAAATAACTTAAACCAACAGAAACCATTAAAAGTTTATCATAAAATAAATAAAATACTAAAACTAGCTATCCACGTTTTTATGATCTTACCTACTTTGAAGTGCTTTTCTAAGTACTCTCTTTATTGATTTAGTTGTCCCCAGGAAAAGAGCAATAAAACTACCCGGTCACTCTGAACATTTTAGCACCACAAAATATAAACCTATGTATCTCATAAGGAGTCAGGCTTTTAAAATGTTGACATTTTTATTTCTCTTTCACCATTGAGGTTGTCTAATCTGAGACACGAACAAGGAAAATGGAAAATACTAGAGAGGGTTTCTATAAATGCCAGTGGACAAGAGGAAAAAGCCTTTATTGAACTCCCCTTTTACATTATTTTCAAACTGTCAGGGTATGACTCTGCTCCCACTCAAACATAAAAAAGTGTTAAATCCAATGAAACTAATGAATTTAAGATGCACACATCCATTTTAGGCCCCTTTTTCCTGGAGCTCAATCCAGGATCTATCTGAGGTTCTCAATGCAATGTATGGAATTATAGAAGCAGGATTGTTAAGGGAAGGATTGTCAACTCTGTGCTAGACCAGATGCTAGACACATGAACTTGTAGGCACATACATCTTATTATATAAATCCGAACAACTCATATGATAAAGAAAGGCCTGTCCCAGGTTATGGTGCTTAGCACACAGGTCCACCAGGCAAAATGGGCATTAAAGTTGGACACAATGTTATATATTATATTTCATTTTGATTACTCAAAACCTTTCTGTTGATCTTCTTTCATCTGCATTTCGTTTAAACATACTGACCTTTTTTTTCTCATAGAGCTTCTCAAGAAATGCATAAATATGATATCATGAGGGACTAGAAGAGGTGCAACTTATATCAGAATGTAAATTAAAATCTTTATAACTCACTGTATTTGACAAGTTATTTGTTCTTTTAATCCTTCTTAAATATGCCAGTTGAGAAATATTAATTAGAAAGAGTATCCAAATACTCAGTTTAGTCAACAGTGAAAAAGTATTGTAGAATTAACATCCACTTTATTATAAAACTGTGTCAGAAGATAGACCCTCCCTGCAACACAGTTTGGGAAGAATTTGTTTAACAATTTTCCAGGCCTCCAGTATGAAATTAAGTACGGAATAGAAGGTAACTTTAAAACATTCATTATAAACAAACTACTAGCTAACTCAACAATTTCATTTTTCCCAAACCAGAAAATTCAAGATATCTGGTATCTAAAGTACATATTTATATAGAATGTCTTCAATTTTCTATCAATTCCTGCCTTTACAGCCTTTCCTGTTAAATGAGCTAATCACCTCAGATGACACCAGTAAGAGCAATGCCTGAGTTGGTGTGTTGGTTCAGGTGGTTCGATGACCACACTCAGCCATAATTCTTCACTGTGTTACAAAAAATAATGGACTTGTAATGCTCATTATTTAACTAGTCACATATGAGGGCTATCAGATTTAGACTGGCATTCAATCCTCTCAGTTCCTCTGTAATACAGTAGAAAACCAGAACCATTACTTATTTTTCAATTAATTTTTTTTCTCAGTGTAGTAGGAACTCCAGCAATAGGGAATTCTGAGAATGTATGGGACAAGTCTGAAGTAAAGAAGTAATGACCCCACTACTTAGTGGATAACAGCAAAGTCAGAGCAGTTGAGATATAGATAACAAAGAGGCATCTAGCTGGCAGCAGGGCTGGGGAGCGAAAAAGGCAGTGCAGCTGCACTGGGCACTGGTTTTGAAGATCAGCTCAGGAGTTTAAGATGTACAACACAAATAAAATTACACAACAGTAAAGAGCACAAAAATAAGAAAAGAAAAAAATCATCATGGTCTTTCCAAAATAATTCAAAATATAATAGTGCATTTCTCCTCTGGACATACTCTGGTGGGAATCCTAACGACACTTTAAATTTTGCCTATAGGAGTTCTATCTCATTATAGGGCTGAACAGATCTTAAGGTAAAGTTAAAAACAATGCATTGGCTATCTAAATTGGAGTTGTGCTACAGGCCATATGTAAAAAAAAGAAAAAAAACAAACAATGAAGTTACAGAAATATAACAAGTCACCCCTTAAAACATCATGCATACCAAGCAATCTACTCTTCTTGGCAAGCATTGTTGATTGGAATGCCAGGACTCCAAAAAGCTCTTTATTAAGGTGTAACAAACTGTGAAAGTACATTTCTGGAACAGCAACTGTAACTGCAACAATATAATGCTGCTACTAAAAGAATTGGATGAACGTAATTTTAAGTCACTGTAATAAGCACATGTCAATGGCCATGAGCAGACAAAAAGCAATTTAAGAATAAAAACAGAGTGATAAAATATTCAAGGAGGCCAGAGGATTAGCACTTAAAGCAAGTAGCATTAATTATGACTTCTAAAGCAGAAAAATTTGCTGATAGACCAAATGCCAATTAACAGCAATTGCTCTGAGCCAGGTTTTAAACACACTACATGAAAACAGTAATTATACAATGTTATACAGTAAGAGATGACACTAACTTGAGATCAAAGGTTAATTCTACAGTTGCCTGCAAACTTGGACTGACAAAATTCCCAAGAACATTAAGGCCAGCAATGAGGGGCTTTTGTCACGATAGAGAAGTATAAAGAGAAGGAAAAATGGACACACATTTTCAAAATCAAAATAGCAGAGTGCTAAAGAAATTGCAGTTAGCATCAGGCTTACAGTTGGAAGAGCATTCTTCCCACGCATTCACCCCAAAATAATCAGCAGTCTCAAGAAAAGCAATAATGCTGTAGACGCTCGAAGGAAACTTAAATCTGCCCCTCAGAACATCTGGAGGTGATGATAATTTATGTGCAATATGATTAAAAATCTAACTCAAGAAAAATAAATTTTCCACTATAATAGAAAGCAGATATAAAGCAAAAGCAATTTTCAAAGAAACTAAAATATAACTCTCAGAGCTACAGCATTTGAATTCAAAGAAACCACCATTAACACGATATGGATTATTTTCTGCATGATATTATCATAGATTACCACAACTGTAATAGCGTTGCCAACAAGAAGATCTAAAACTTGCATAAATAAGAGAAGACCGAAACTTGTCAAGCATCTTTTTGTTTTCTTTTTAACTTAATTTTGAGAAATAATAGGGAAATGAAAAAGCTATAAAATCAATGTGATATAAGTATTCATCAATAAACAAGTTTAAGTCACGGTTCAAAAACTCTTTTGACCAAAATCTTGAAAAGCTTTCTTCAACTCAGATAAAAAAGAATAAAGAGATCTGAAGAAGTCTTAACAAGTCTTGGGAAGAGCACGGTTACAAGAAGAGCTGAAAATCATAAACGAATTGCACAAACATAACACTAGAATACCCAGCATAATACAAACAAAGCGACAGCATAGTTACAAACCTAACACAAAGGATATTTGCAGATGAAAACATTGTCACTGCATATATATGACAAAACTCCTCTTAAAACTCATATTTTTCAATAAATTATGATGGAAGAAAGTTTGACTCAGTAATGAATAACATACCATTTCATCAAAAAAACCCACCAAAAACCACAATTAAAACCAAACCGAACAGTGATAACCTAATAAACATTAACAATTAGTTTGACTGATGAAGCGTACTGGCATTTTATCTTACTGAAATAAAAAAAGGTCAGGCTGAAGCTGTCGGAGCTGAAGTAGCAGGCAGTGTTCCTACCCAGAAGACCATATGCTTACCAGATATCAATCTTAAGCACAATTACCAAAGAGGGAAGCAAATAGCAAAAGACTCTTTCCATAAACTTACTAGATTTTGAAAATGCATGCCATTGCCTTCATTGTAATTCATTGCAGAACACAGTGAAATATAATAATATGCCAATAAGTATTTAACATCATTAAGACATTAAATCTTACACCCAGTTATGATTGGACACTCGAACTAAGTCCAGGCTTAAGCAAATGGTTCAACATAATGTCAAGTGGGGTCAAGAACACATCTTTCCTGCTTGACATTGCCACTCACCTAATTTTAAGAAAAATTCTACTTAGACACAGCAGCAGCATTGTGTTCCTCCACTGGGGGAGCACGGAACATGTAATTGTGGCTAACAAAATAGCTGTTGGAAGTAACAGCTTAACCAACATGCAAGCAAGGAACAAAAATAGTAGACCATCCCAAACCAAAATTAAAACACAGAAGTCTAATGAGGACTTCTTCAAATCAAAACTCAACATAACCTTAAAAGGCAAGTAACATGAGCATTAAGTCAATTTACCTACTTTGGGTGTAACATGCAAGCACATAGGGACATCAACAAGGAAATTATATTAAATCTGCAAGATGGGTTCTTAATAACAGTTTTGCTAAAAAAATCTTCAAGACAAAATTCTGTCTTTAATGCAAATTTTAGTTTTGTTTTTAGTATATAGATTTGAAAGCTGAAAATCTTCGAGAATAGACAGGTGCCTAAAAGCCTCTGAAAGAAAATATCTGAGAAAATTTGTAGATATAAATCTAACAAATGCAAAATTTTCCCAGACACCTCTACCTCATTCTAAAATTCAAAGAAGACAGAACCATCAGAAGGTTGGCAGCAGGTAAAGCCAAATGACCTTCTGTGACAGGTGTTGGATAATACTAAAGTGCTGGAAATTTCATGCAGAGTGACTTTAACAGCATAAATAACCAAAAAGGTCATTCAAGGACATTAGAGCTTTCCTTGTGTCTATGTCAGTTCTGGTGTTCTGGGAAGAATTGTTTGTACATTGTTCTGAAAGCAGTTAATGGAATACACAGATTTTTCTCTTTGCAGCTCATTAAGTTTACCACGACATTAAGATTTTCAGCATTGCTAATCCAGAATTTAATTGGATGCAATTTATTTATTAGTTAGCATGAGTTTGTTACACTGGTATTCCACTGTTAACAAGGAGGCTCTACATAGAGCTCCCTTTGAAAATGGTTCAGAAGGGTTACTAATCATGGGCAACACAATTTTATGGACAGGTATGACACTAATATTTGGAGGTTTAAAGGCAACTATTAAATGGATGGCCTCACCAACATCATAGTACCATGAATTTAAACAGTTGTTATATATCTATCAGTCTTTTATATGCTATTTATAAATAGAATCTTAAACACAGAATATACTCCAAAGCATTTTACCTTTGGAAATGCCATCAAATAACTACTATTTCTACTTCTAGTTTTTATCACACCAATAGTAAACAAGGTCAGAAATGTTAAATTATTCTTTCCTACATACACACCTGAAGCTATCCTGGCCACAGTATTTATATAACGTAACGAACAAGCCCAAATACAAAATTAGCCAGGCAAAACTGTATTTGGACATTTTCCTTATGAAATTTCTCACACGTCCAGTTTTGTTGTGATACTTTTGACAGAAATATAACATTTTCTTATTCTGCATAGAAGGATTTAAAATTCTAGATACCAAGACGTTAATGTTAAAGTTTAAAATAGATTTTTAATGTAATATATGTATCTACATTATATATATAAAAATTCCCATTGGTTCGTATTGTAGGCAGTATGTGTTACCCACATCAGACTTTGCAAAATATCATGTTGGAGACAAAGAGTGCCTCCTGAGGCTGCCAGCTACTTACAGGGTATAGAAGACCAAAGTTTCCCCTTTTGTCTCCTCCTTGGCCACCAAAATAAGGGAGAAAATTTGTTCAGGAGGGAATCTCTATGACTAATATGCTTCAGTCCTGTACAATTGGGAATGGAGAGTGGATACAAAAGGTAGAAGAAAAACCCAAGCTCTGCCATTGTGTAAACAGCTCTTTGATTTTGAAATAGCTTGTGAACTCCACAGAAAGCTTCAACATCATACTCCTGCAGTGATAGGTAACGTGGAGAGAGACCCATTCACTCTAACTTGGAGGTTTAAATCTCAACTTCAATTGCACTTCCACAGGGCGATTCACAACATAATATAAGACACTTCTCTCTGGTCTCAATAGACCAGAAGAGACATTCTCTGGAGGCACCTATTAGTTTCCACTGACTGCAAAGGCAACCAGGGTGACAAGCTCAGATTTAAACATCATCTTTCACATATTTAAAGCTGGCTGAGGTGAATCTCTAGAGTGCTAGCATGCAAGCTTTCTAAGTATTATGAATAGAACTGGATGGATTAATGAGGTTTTGACGCTGTCTCTCAACACAAATAGAGAAATTCAGATCAAGACCAATTGAAGATGAATTTTTTTTTCCTAAATGTAAGTAAAGAAAAAAATACTTCAGATTGTACACATTTAAAGTCCATATATATTGTCAGCTTATGCTTTTTTCATTCCTTTATTTCATATTTGATCTTGAACATGTTATCAATTCTTTTTCCCATAAAGCCAAGTATGAGCATAGCAGACTACTATTGTAGACTACATAGAAGACTACTATACATATTCCAATATATTCTGTTCTTTGTAGGTGTTTAGTCTGTTTTCAACCATATTTTAGCCTCATGCGTGCTAGAAAGTATTCAGCAAAATCACTAGTATCAGTTATGAAAGGTTTATTATTCCTGTCTTCTACCCAGGAAAAAGCTCTATAAGGCACGCATAGTTTCATTTTGGTGTTTTCTCATACTGTAGTGTAGCCTCATTACAATACAGTTTAGCAATTTGCTATGGGAAAAAAATTAAGAACTATCCAGTCTTGTTTCCAGCATATAGAGCTTGTAGAAGGATTACTTTTTATTGGTCAGTGTTTAAATATATTATTAAAAGTAATACAGAATTAAAGGGAAAAATAATTATTTGCTTATATGCTATATACAGAATAAAGGGAAGAGAAAAGAAAGAAATGTTCACTACGTCCATGTCAAATACAGAGAAGTGTTTGGACTAGTTACCAGTGGTCTTCTTGTTCTTATCATTGGGTTTATGGAGCACAATACAGAACTCCATGCAGAATACATAACAAGTTAATGTAATTTACTTGCAGTAAGTAGTGTGGAAAACAACAAAGCATCAATGCCGCCCACAGACCTCTTGCTTCTGTATGAGTGAAATGATGGAGAAAGAGAACATGATATGAATTATTTCTATACAATAAAGAACAACATCTTGTGCATACAACCCATCTTAGATGAGACTTCACAGAACAGAATTAAGGGGGCACCTCACAGTACCAGAAGGCCTGGTGAGAGAGGCTCATCATAAGATAAACTGTGGGTTTAGAAAGATATACATACTGGTATGTGTTTTTATTAGAGAAGAAACAACTATGAAATGTATTTTGCATAATTGAAGTGCATCTTCAAAGTGTTCAGCTCACACTTTCTGAAATGGGAAGTGTTCATTACATTACTACTATACTGCCACAAAAGACTACTATATTCTAATATATTCTGTTCTTTGTAGGTGTTCAGTCTGTTTTCAACCACAATTTAGCCTCATGCATGCTAGAAAGTATTCAGGAAAATCATTAGTATCAGTTATGAAAGGTTTATTATTCCTGTCTACTCCTGCATGTTATGCATTCTAGTCCTTATTTTCTAAATATTCCATTAACGCTCCATTATATGTTCATACCCACTGTTTTTCATTAATTACTATCATTTTACTTCCAATGTTTTGTTATTGGAGGGCAAAGAAGGAGCCCCCATTGCTGCAATTTTAAAAGCCGGGAAAAAATTAAAATGCAATAACCCACTCTAACTATATTTCATTCACTTCATTTTAGTTGCTTTCTCTGCCTAGTTCTTTTGCTTTGCTTTTGAAATGTAAAATAAAGTAATTGCATTCCTGTCACGGGAGTTATACCAAATTTGGTCATACACGATGTGTTTTACCACCTCTGTGATACCAATTTATTAGCAGTCTTTAACTTTACAAATCACCTTGTATTTGAATAAATGATTTAAGAACACTTACGGTTTATTTACCTAACAAATTGCTTGTGGACTTAACAAGGAATTCAAGCAGCTTCCCTGGGGTTTCCCATTTGGAACCTGATTTATCCTATTTTCCCTGAAATGGAGAAAAAGAAAAGCTTCTTGAAGTTCAGAAGTATCGACACATCCTTACTCAATTTTAAAATACAACTTAGTAAAATATCTTTATGGAGTGGTGTAGTGGTCCTGACTGCTCGACCATTGTACATGGCACGACCACATACATGCATGACCAGCACAGCCCTCAGGCCTGAGCTGCACAAATTTTGGCTGCAGGAGAAAGAAAATTGGCTGATTTTAACAGAGGAGCCTACAGGCAGCTCCCACTCGGTACCAGCAATTACACCACCTGCCTGGCCTTGCTTTTATCTAACGGTGCTGCAACAAGTTCTCATGTGAACATCCCTCCTGTCTGACAGTAGAAATGATGAATGGAGTTGTTTCCTCGTAAGAAAACAAGGAGTAGCTCAGAGGACCAAAAGGGGATAATCTCTTCTACAGATGGGGTCTGCACAGGGGTTGGAGGCCCATTCGATGCTACACCACTTAGGGTTTCAAGCGTCTAAAGGGACATAAGATTACCTATAGTATTCTCTTCTTGTAGTGTTGGCTCTAATAAATAGCTTTTTTAATTATACCTTACAGAGTCTGAGTGCATTTCTTACTGGGATCATAATGGACCAGCAAGCACCTCCAGGTACAAAACAAGACATTTTCTGTCATTTATTTTGACTTGAAGATACACTTCTAATTTCCATGAAATATATTTTGCCGATGCAAAGGTTAAAAATTAATACAGATGTCCCATTATCTAATTAAATGCCCACTGTGAAATTTCACTTTGAACTAAATGTAAATTGCATTAAATTGAGGAGATTGGTATTTGTTTCAAGATCAAAATTGAACACTTTTTTCCTTGTCTGTACTTGAAGATCTAAATAAAGAAGCATGCAACAGCAAGACTCCTAACCAAGAGAAATGAAGATGATATACCTGGTCCTCCTAGAATTCCATGTTTAATCCCAAGTTTACTTAAATTTATGCACTAAAATAAAAGTCTTCAAAATTAATTCTTTACTTTGAATGAAAATAGTATAAAACAAGCATTTATTCCTGAATTTTGTGATGTGCAAGTCCTTGAGAAGTGAAGGCCTCTAAATCTACATCCATAAAGTTGAAATCTACATCCATAAAATCAAAGAATTGCATTTTTCGTCTTCAAAGGACTTCATTAGCATAATTTACTCCCCAGATGACTGCAGTAAATTATAGGTGGAAAAAACTATTGCTCCCCAGTTCTACAGTGAGCAAGGGAGGAACATAGTAAGACCACACAAAAAGTTGGCAATTTTATTTTGTTCGGTGTAATTTTGATTGATGAGATCTTTAAAGCATTGGTGAACTAACATTAGGAGATAATGCAAGCAGTTCATAGAAATGCTTCTAAATTTACTTTTGGTAGAGGCAAAGTCCTTTTAGTAACCTGCTGTAGAGGAATGGATATTCTGGAGATCTACTTTGGTTTTCTTTTGCCTGTTTGCATAGTATGTAGAGTATCCCTTGACAGAAGAAAGAATTGCCATTAGTTTTACAATTGAAGCAAGGGATATATTTCTAATGAAAGAATACCTTTGCAGCAAACCAAAGATTACGAAGGGGAGGGTGGAACAAACGAAATAATTTCATTTTATCATTTTAAAACCTGCTGCTGCTTTCCTTTTCTAATCTGCTAAGGAGGACTTCTAGATGAGGTTGGGTGTACTTGCAGTGTGAAGAACCATGCAGAGGAAAGCAGAGAAAAGTTCACCTTTTCTATTAAAAGGAGTAATACTGTTGTAACTAGTTGCTTATACTAGCTCAGTGCCCAGCATGGTTAATGATGCTTTCAAACTGGTTTTAGAGAAGCACTTAAACTTGCCCTTATGAACCTTGTGTCTATCAGTTTTCCAGTGCTTTGCCTGTTTATTTGACTGCCCTGTTGCTCAGAGTAAAACAGCAGGCTAGGACTGAGGAATTTTCAATTTATAAACTTACATGCTGTTAGATGGAAAAATTTCTGCCAAAACTCATATGAAAAGTGAAAAATGTGAACCTTGGACTAGGAAATTAGTGTCAGTAGAGATAAAATAGGTTTATTTGGTATCTGATTATTAGCTGCACTGATTAACATGTCCGTGGTGTACACAGAGTCCAACAGTGAAACTTCCTTCCTTGCTTTCCTCATGTACTGGAAGAACTGGAGATTGTGGAAAGGTGGGTCAATCAAGAGTTAAGTTAGTGCATGTGCTCACATTTCTCCCTTGAATTGGTCCAAACTTAAAAAAAGACTGCAGTACTTAGTTTCATTCAAGTTCTTCTGTAACTGACACAGTGCGCTGTATTGACAGTCCCTACGATACTGACCATTTGAATTTATGCAAAACTGTTTGAAATTATTAATTCTGCATACTAAGAGGAGACAGATAAAAGCATAGCCTAGCTTTTAATTTACTTCCTTTAAAAAATAATTTGGCCTGTACCTAGGAGGACGTTACCACCAGAGGAACTTCAGTTGAGTAAGTAATCAACTTCCACTTCTATCCATCCTCTCCCACAATACTGAGCACTGATTAACAGCCAAGTCCCCCAGAGTGCAATCCATTCTTTGTCTAAGTTGTTTTAGACTCAGTGTATTGAAAATGCTCCCAAATCTGTTTGAAATGCATAAATTTGATTTTAAATTAAGAAGCAAACTTGTTCTTGGTCTGTATTTCCGTAATTCTTAATCATTATAATAGCAACTTTCCTACCAGTTCTTTCAATTACATGAGAGAGAGACCTGATACATTCTTAATTATTTCAAAGATTGAGACAGAGATATCATCAATGCAGCATGTTATGCACCAGGTATATTTCAACAATAAGAAGAAAAAAATAAAATAATAAAATAATTGCAATTATAGTTCTCCATAAAAACTTCCCAACTTTAGTTTGGTCAACAAATCATTTTCTAGCAGGAAAATCAAAACATTTTATTGATTGCAACTTTCTATATATAATTCACAAAATAAAATAATTTCAAATGGAAAACCAAAACATTCTTGTGCCATAAGGTTCTTACTGGACACGTCCACTTTTTCTTTTTTACAAAATGTTTCAAAATTTTCACTTCTGACTAAAAATTTTAATGTTTGTAAGACCCAGGTACATTGTTAAAAGAAAAGAATTACACCTCAAAATCTTCAACTAGCTTAGCTGCAATACAAGTACTATTCAGCAATGACATCATTCAGGTTGAACAACATGTTTCAGTGTGCTCCCTAAACTATCAAAGCAGATGATATATATGCCAGCAGAGAAAATTTATCACTTATTAACAGCTAATTAGCAAATAGCTAATCCCTAACAGTTAATCCCTTCATTTGCTCGAGTTCTACTGGGATTTATCTGAAGGTTTTATATTGGGGGAAAAAAAAAAAAAGAAAAAAGAGGCACTTTTCTTTAACTGACAGGCGAATATCCACTAATCTACCAACAGATTTATGGCAGATATTCCAGCATCAAAGAGAGGAAAACATCAACACTGGTATCCCCAAACACTGAGGAAGAGACTGGAACTAGAGAGAATTTTAGGCCAGTGTTAAGCCCAGTCGTTTCTTAGCAAGTCAGTAAACAAAAATGAGGTCATAAATAAAGAAAACAAACAGTATCTTGACTTCATCACAGAAAAACCCAAAGAAAAAGTTGATTTTGAAGAAGACAAACTCAGTACTGATAATAGACCTGGGGAAAAAAAAAAAGTCAGAGAACTTTCAAATGTAAGGTCTTTCTTCAGGCATAAGAATTGAGAGGAAAAGTGCAGAAACAAACAAAAAGCAAAACAACAGATCAAAGTATCGATCACTTGTACTTTCACTGAAAGGACAGGATTAATTTCCCCCTAAACATCTTGCTTTGGGAGGAAAGTGTTAACTTTCTTGGCAAGAAGAAAGATCTTGAAAAAAAGCACTATTTCTGAAAATGAGAACTTTGCAAGATGAATCCAAGAATACATTGTCTAAAAGAGGCAATGTCCATAAATTCACTACCAGCTGAACAGCTTATAAATCAAGTTGAAAATTAGATGTCGAGGTCTCCAAACTTGTGAAAGACAGATGCAATGGAAGAACTATCTATTGCTTTTAGATCTCCACTGGAGAATGTATATGCAAGGGAAGAGAACTAATTCTGATGAAAAAAAAAGAAAACACCACCACAAACTTTTTATTAAATGTGCCACTTAAGGATGAGGCAGGATTCCAATGTATAAAGTAAAAGTAAATAGCAGCCATGGCAGTGTAAGGGCAGGAATGGGGAAAAAAAAAAAAAAAAAAGGAAGACTATTCAAAAAAGAAATCAGCTGCCAGTAACAGATGAAATCCATTCAAGGAAAAAAAGTGGGTTTGCCTTTCCAGAGACAAACACTACTTCTGAATTAATAAGGAAGATTTCTTAACTTTACAGTCTTTGGTTTTTAAAGTTCAAATATGCAAAGAAAGCTGTTGAAAATATTAACAAATCTTTTTTAAAAGGGACAGGAATTTGGAAAACAAGTCCATGCAGCAGACACTAATATGAGAGCTTTGACTTAAAGACAACCCATATAAAGAGTGTTAAAAAGGACAAGAGCTATGGGCTGGAACTTTTCCTGTACTGCACAAGAGGCTGTTGCCATCACAGGGATTTTATCCAACAGTGTAAGTCATGTCTCCACAGTAAAGTATCTCCTGATGACATATCAACAGGGCAGTATTTTAGCAAAATCTGTTATTGAAATACAGAAGAGGTCCCAAAGTCATCTAAATAGGAGGAAAGGGTGTACAAGCACAAGGTAGTTCCTCTGTTGGTTTACCTGGACTGGTCATGCTGCAGCAAGTCGTGGTAATGAGGAGAAAGGGAGAATCTCCTTCTATTCACCAGAGCAAACCTACTCCTGCAGGACATCAGTTTTCTAGAAAGGCTCATTATTCATCTTCATTTAAATGCAGATTATCAAAAGTAGAATTTATTTGATGAACTTGGGCTGTGAAGAGTCTTGAATACGTACAAAAAAAGAGAAAAGCAGTATCAGATTCTTTTACTTATATTTCAAGAACAAAAGTCCCCAGCCAATGACAGTATCACTGAGAAAACTTAGAAAGCGCACTATAAAAGTAACACAACTCCTCAAGGTTGCTATTTCACATCTGACCTGATCTAAGACTAAAGACAAACTGGCAAACTGATGAAGTAGACTGGATAAGTGGACAGTGAGGTGGACTGAAAACTGGCTGAACTGCTGGACTCACAGGGTTGTGATCAGCAGGACGAAGTCCAGCTGGAGGCCAGTCACTACTGGTGTGGCCCAGGGGTCAAAACTGGGGCCAATACTGTCTAACATCTTCATCAGTGACCTGGACAATGAGACAGAATGCAGCCTCAGCACATTTGCAGGTGATACAAATCTGAGAGGAGTGATTGACAGACCAGATGGGTGTGCTGCCATTCAGAGAGATGGAAAAAAGCTGGAGAAATGTGCTGAAAGGGACTTCATTGCAGTTCAACACAGGGAAATGCCAAGTCCTCCCCTGGCGAGGAAAAACCCCAGGCACCAGGGCTGACCAGCTGGAAAGCAGCTTGGAAGAAAAAAGGTCTGGGGGTCCTGTGGATGCCAAGTTGACCATGAGCCAGCAATGTGTTCTCATGGCAAAGGCACCAGCAGCCTCCTGGGCTGCATTACGAAGAGCATTGCAGCAGGTTGAGGGAGGTGATCCTTCCCCAATGCTCAGCAGGAGGGACACATCTGGAGTGCTATATCCAGTGCTGGGGTCCCCAATAGAAGAGAGACAGGGACATACTGGAGAGAGTCTAGTAAAGGGCCATAAAGGTGATTAAGGGCTTGGACCATCTGTTATATGAGGAGACACAGAGGGAGCTGGGACTGTTCAGCCTGGAGAAGAGAAGGCTCAAGGGAATCTCATCAGTGTGTGTAAATACCTGATGGGTGTAAAGTAAAGAAGACAGATCCAGACTGTTCCCTGTAGTGTTCTACGACAGTCTGTCATTGTGTGGTGCTATGATAAAGGCATAGTCACATCAGATTTGTTGTCACAAAGGACAGTCCTTGTTAATTTTAAAAAGTCACAAGTGGTGGAAATGAGCTTCTTTGCTTTTTGCCTTGTGACAGAAGCAAAGAAGCTATTTGCGCTGTTAAATAAACTGTACAACGACAGCACAAATTTCAGCATAATCTCTCAGCAAAGCACTAGCAACTAAGAAACAAAAGGATAGTGGTATGTAATATATAGGGCATGTTTCTATCAGGTTCATTATTGGAATCACTGTTGTAAAATACCCTTCCGTAAGAGAAGCGGTGTCACACTACATTGAGTATTTTCTTATTTGCATACTTTAAAGTGGATAAATTGGAACAAATATTTCATAGAAAGATCAGCATACATCATCTGCTATACGTTTTCCTAATTTTCCATATTATTTCCACACATATTGCTGACTTACAGGTATGCAAAAACCAGAAAATTTTCTAAAAGATTATTAACATCAGTCATTTTTTGTGCATTAAAATAGGAAATTCAGTAACAGGAAAAAGACTTAGTACTCCATTTTTTATGTCTTCTAAACAACTTCTACCTAAATGGCAAAACAAGCATTCTTCAAAGAGAGAAATACAGAAAAAAAATATTAATAAAAAACTCAGATACAGCATGGATCCCAAAGATTTCTACTGTTCTAGTTAAGGAAGGTCCCAAAACATTCACCATTTCTAGTGAAAACAGAAATTTAACTCAACTTGGAAAAAAATACATATATAAGAAGATATATGAAAAAAAGTAATTTTACCACCATTAACATAGGAGACAAAGTGGTAAAATCCCCACCTGCAGCCCGGGGAGGACCCCCCGCTGGAGCAGGGGGATGCCCCAAGGAGGCCGGGACCCCGTGGGAAGCCCGCGCTGGAGCAGGCTCCTGGCAGGTCCTGTGGCGCCGTGGAGAGAGGCGCCCAGGCTGGAGCAGGTTTGCCGGCCGGGTTTGTGACCCCGCAGAATGGACGCCACGCTGGAGCAGAGGAAGAGTATGAGGAGGAAGGAGCGGCAGAGATGAAGTGTTACGGACTGATCACAACCCCCATTCCCCATCCCCCTGCGCTGCTCAGAGAGGAGGAGGTGGAAGAACCAGAAATGGAGTAGTCAAAGCTAGGAAGAATGGAAGGGTGAGGGGAAGGTGTTTTTAGCTTTGTCTGTTTCTCACTATCTTACTTTATTTTTAATTGGCAATAAATTAATATAATTTTCCCCAAGTTGAGTCTGTTTTGCCTGTGATGATGATTGGTGTGCAATCTCCCTGTCTTTATCCTGACCCATAAGCTTTTCTATCTCTTATTCTCTCCCCGACCTGTTGAGGAAAGGGAGTGATAGAGCAGCTTGGTGGGCACCTGGCAGCCAGCCAAAGTCAACCCACCACACAACCAACCACCCACCACACTTGGAAATAAAATTTCCAAGTCTTTTACCTAATCAGCAAGATGATATTAGACCTGGTGACCAAAGCTGGGACAAGCAGCAAAGCAAAGGGTTTGCATTTCTATTCAGACTTTTTAAAGATGAACAAAAGATCTCCCAGTAACCACCGTGATTTTACTGCAAATATCACAATAACAGATGTTTCCTAAATCTCAGACATCAAGCTGAATAGTACATTCTTTATTCAGATTGGCTATATGTTTTTTTTTAATTATTACTTAGAAGATAACTGAATTCACTATCTTCCTGTCAAAACTCCAAATATTACCTACCAGTCCTTCCATGTGGAAGGACATCCTAGTATAAGTTTGCCAGTTCTTATTTTCTTATCTGAAGAAATATACAGTCTTTATGAGGTATATGGTAGACTAATGGGCTAGTATAAAAATTCTAAGAGATACAAAAAAACCCCCAAACAACACTTCAGCATTTAGAAACTGTTCCTGTCACATAAATTTGAAATGTACCTTTGCATCTTTCTTCCCTGCAGGTTGTTCTGTTTCCAGCCACAAAATACTACTCGACATTTCAGGCACTGATGGTAACAGAAAGATGAACCAGAGGCAGCAAATCTTAATCGCCATACAAGAATACCACTGCCCTATATAACATGGATAGCTGAGTTGCCAGTCACTAAGTGAAGAGACAGCTTTAACAAAAGTAAATACCACCCACTCTGTACAGACAGTACAGGTAAGTTCCTTCTTTTTTCGCTCTATTTTGACAAACCACAAAGATCAGGAATGACAGCGGCATGAGGAAATGATTATGTGCAGGAAGGACATTTGGGGAGACAAGGGAGTGTAAGGAATAGTATGATAAGGTGGAGCGAAAGAGGACAATGACAGAGAGACAGAACATGAGGAAAAAAATCTTGCGGTAACTTTTGAAACAAAAAGATGTAACCATTAGGGTTTTGTAATCAAGATGTAAAGTTCAACCTTAAGGATATTTGGTCCCTTGAATGGAAAAATTCTCATTGTTATGATGGTATGATAGGCCATTCTGCAACGTATACAGACAGCTTTCACCTTTCACCGAGAAAAGGACTGGATGTGTTGTTTAAGTCACTGTTTTCCAACGCTTGTCAAAAAGTGAGGACTGTCAACTGTTCAAACATTGAGCACACCAAAAGCAGGCTATTCTCAGCAGCTACATCATCAGATAAAATAATCTTGCTGACCAGATGCAAAATGAAAACTTTGAAGCTCTCCCTATTAGATTAAAAAGGGAAATACATATGCCTCTCTGTTCTTATTACACACATCCAGTAAGAACTATGTATTGCCTAGCACGTATGGTTTACAACATGGTGAGCATATGTTTTGTGAAATCTGAGTGCTATAAGACAGCTTCTTTGAATGATTAGAGACACTTTTTCCCTTGCAATATGTAACTATTATAGTTTTTTTTTCCCCCTTCAAAATAAAGACATGAACCTGTGACCTAATTAAAGTAGAACTAATTGAACTCAGGACCATAACAGTAAGAAAATGCACTAGAATATTTTTATCTGCTAATTTTTTTAGAAACAAATACAATAAGGAGAGCTAAGGCAGCTAACAGTGCAAACAAGAAAGCATTCTGAAATTAATAAACCCTTGATACTGCACAGTAGTAAGCAGAGTAACGGACCTGTGGCATGAGACCTGGGAACATAATGGAGTTGAGCAGGCTGTTAAGAAGTGGAGATATGGTATCTGAAAACTTGTGAAGATTCAGAAAATAACATAACATAATGTGAGTATTTTCTCTGCAGGAGTAGAAAGACTGCTTCCCTGACAGCATTCGAGCAGTCTCCTGACATTTATAAAGGTACAGAATGGTGGAATCGACAATGAAAACATACCTTGAAAGCATGGCTTACCGAGGCAGCATACAGGAGAGCATATATGGCCTCTTATTCTTTATAAATGGGTAAGCTGAGTCACAGTGGTATTTGGGGCAGATTTTAGCAGATGAGGAGCTGACGCAGAGGTTTTCCTTAGACAATACCAAGAAGGAATGAGAAGAAGCTGAAAGATGGAGGTATCAATTTAAGGAACTTTGAGTCTCACTAGCATTCAGCTGTTGAGGGAGACTTAATTTCCCTCCTTGCCTGCTTAATAAAAATAATGATTTTTCATTTATTGCTCTAACATGAAGTAGCATACTGTAGCAAACAAGATATCAAATGCTATTCTGTAACATGGTGGATTAGACAACCACATTAGACAACACAGATCTCAAAACTTAGGAAAAGGCAAGTACTTTGGACAGGAAAGCTCTGCTGCTTTCACAAAAGACCAAGCATCTCAGTGGGTCTGGCCTGCCTAATGAGTATAACTTAGACTGTACGCTTTGTTCAGTTATGCTGTTATTTTTCAGTTAAGCTCCAGCACTTCATTGTGATTACTTTTATGTGAAATAGCTTGAAATCTTTAGACGGCAGCATCAAGATACATTGCACAAGTGAAGTTATACTAACAAAGTGTAATAATTCAGTAGGATAAATTTTAACTCAGTTTAATTAAAATGCCTTTACCACTAATTAGCATTCACCTGGACAAAAAAGAATTTCCAACCCTAATACGGGTCAGAAGTCAGGAGTTAAAATTGTAAGAGTAGGTTATGTTACTGCATGCATGCACAGAGAAAACATGCATGTAATACCTGTATAATTTCTAGCATATTTCCTATTAATCATGAAGAATTAAGAGCTTCAAAACACAGACTATCTATTTTCATGTACCCAAATGCCAAAGTCTTGGTTGCTTTTTTCCCATGAGAAAACTCTGCATTTGGACTCCTGAAGGAGGAAAAAAAAATGGGTTCCAAGTAAATATACAGTAGTCTAGGACTTGTATCTGAAGAGATTTGAGATAAGTTACTTTATCTTAAAGGATGACAGTACAAATACCAGTATTTCTTTTAGAATGTTGTCAAGCAGTTCAAGCAGATTTCACACACCAACCTACACAGATACACCAAAAAAAAAGTTCCAGTTTTGATTGATACATTAAGAAAATATAAAGCAGTAAAATGTGGATGTTTTTGTCCAATACTGACAGCACTGGACAAGGTTATCACAAAATGGGATCAGGGACAAGCTGACAGTATTACACTACCAGTTCAATCACATCATAAGGACTTAAAGTAGATGAAAATCTTTTTACAGCCATTTACTCAAAGATAAACCCCGAGAAGGATAACTCCTAATTTACTTGTTTGTGTAAGTCTGAATTCTGTCTTATCTGTACCAGGCCAACATTTTAATGATGACTGGAAAAAATCCCAGTGTCTGGTTCTGACAAATACAAAAGTAGTGCATCTACTATTGGCCTAAGGAACAACAGAGCAACACAAATAGTCTTTAAGTACATTATAAAGCAGGATACTTAAATAGATCAGCATGCTATGCTGTTAAAAACCTCTAGCCCTTATTTGTTATGGGAATATGTTTCCCTTGTGTTAACAATAACCAAATATTAAAGGAAGAATCTTAATGAGGTCTGTGATGCAGATGATGCATAGGTAGTCATAAGATTTCTGGAAAGGGATGGAACGTGTGCCTAAAGATGAGAGCATGTGACTAGAGAACTTAATTTGTTATCTTGTAAAAATAGCCTTGTTAAATTATACAAACATTTTTAGAACTGCTTGTTGGTTATCTGTGCACTTACAGCCAATGACAGACCCAGATAGTTCCAAGCAAGGAGATAGCAATGATTTCATCTAATTCTACAACAGAAACCTACAGCTGAAGCATCATGACACATGCAATTTTTATTTATCTTGCCTTGTCACAAGGTGAACCAATTGCTGACAAAAAATTTAAAGCCTTGTAACACACTTGGAGTGGGATGTCAGAAGGTGACAGGGACCCAAGTAATGACTACTAATCAGCTTGAGGTATGGGGCTAGTCAAAGAGATTGTCCTGGGACTCCGTAACTCAAGAGGCTATTGATGGCTTATGTGGACTGTCTAAGTATAAAAGCACTAAACAGTGAAAACAACAGTCCTAGCAAGGGGCATCCAAAGACATCCAGGACTGTACAAAAAGCTGGAACAGCTACATGTGGGTGACAGGCCTCTAGTCAGCACCTGGGCACACTGACAGGTTGGAGTGAGCGTCCTGTTCCCCCAAGTCCATGGTGCTAGTCACAGCTGGAACGCAGGGGCAAGGATCTGTTATACCCAGACTGCTTAAATAAACTTGAGATTTTATTTCACTGAATATTGTGGTTCTTGTGGCTAACTCACTGTAAATTCACCCAAGATGGTTCTCTGTTTGGTCTCCAGACCACTGTTTCCATCATTGCTCAAGTTTCCCTCTGAGAAGGAAGATTTTTATGGTCTATAAATTCAAAAATGTTGCTAAGCACTATGCAGCTGATGGCCTTGCATAGAGAATAACATTAAAGATGCACTATTCCTCCAGCTGAAGTTGGACTTTTCTTCTCCTTGTGCTTCTTTTCAGATTTTGGGAAGTTCGGTAAGGAGCCTTGCTTTGATTATCTGTATGGGAGAAGAAAGATAACTGTTGCAAGTGAGCTGTAAAACATTAATCCATATAACACAAATCCATGCATCTAAAATGTCTAGAAAAATATTAAGTAATTTCTTACTAGCACTGCCATATAAATATACTGACAATCCTCTTTTTTCTGGAAAAATAATGGCATCTTGTGGATAGTACATTAATTTTTATCTGTGAATAGTCTAAACTATATTCAGTATCTATTCATAAGGTTTAAGAAATACAGGCAACAAAAAAATTTAAGTCTGGCATACACCATTCAAGATTAAATTTCTACTTGCTTTCATTTTACTCAAACACAGTTCTAAAATCAACCTAGGGGGTAATACGGTTTTGGATATAACATAACAGTATTATCTCACAGATAATTAAAGTATCTTTTAATCATAAATCATCCACATATTCAGATTTATGCCAAGGCAGATAAAATTAATAATTCAAATGCCCACACTTCTGGATTTTGGAAGGATCTTTTGTGAAAGTTTAAAAAATGGTCTTGAATTCTCTGTCTTAGAGTGGGAGTCAACATGAATAAAATAGGATACAACAACATGAACACTGCTAGAAAGAGCATCCCCAATAGTTCTCCCTCTGCATCCATGCAAGCTACTATGAAGATGGAGTTCCATATTTATAAGAAGTATTTTGACTGAGTGAAAAGACCTAGAATACTGGTATTTTCACTTGTCCCCTCTGTTTTTCTCCTCCCATTTTATCCGTCCACATAGAATCATAGAATGGTTTGGCTGGA